>NC_069793.1:45252211-45555096 GCF_027406575.1 Nycticebus coucang
TGACTGGGAAGATGCATGGGCCTAGCATGCAAGTTTCTATCTCACACTAATTCATTACAGACCACGGAACTGAGCTCCTCTGACCTTCAGCCTCCTCTGTGAAATGGGGTAGAGATTTAAACACCTCCTAGAATCAGCCTATGTAGAGCACCAGGAACCATGGGCTATCAAGCGAGTCCACCCAGGTAGAGTCTTCACTGGGGCTCTTTTGACAATATTTTTGATAGCATCTTCTTGTATCAGGTGTTTTCTCCTGAGTATGGCATGTGTAGAATATTAAAAAAGAATGAAATGATTCTGTGACTTAAAATTTAATATTTGCATTCTGATTATCTCTGACAGTCATCTACTGAATCCTCAGATATTAAGATTCCAAACCTCTCCTCAGTCATATTCCATAGCCTCCCCTGCACACATTCATCCATGAATAAAATTGCATTATTAAGAATTTCATTTCTCATAATGGATTTTCTTTTCTAACTCAGGCTCCATAGGCAATGAGCTGAGATTACATGATTTATTATTTCCAATTTCCTGGCCTTGGACTGATCTGCCTGTGTACTAATTTTATGGCACACTGAACTTCAGCTTCTTTACCAGCTTCTTTCCACAGGAAGAAAACTGACAGCCCTAACATCTTCAACACAAAAAGCAAGCAAACAAATAAAAAACCTCTTCCAGGATGTGGAAGCAAAGCCTTTCTCTTGGAATGACAGGCTAACATTCTTTCACAGTGCTATTATTCGATACATGGGCTACTGAAAATGGACTGAGGGAGACAGTGGGCAAATAACTGTATTGGTAGGAAATAAAGCAAACTGATTAATTCTTAATTACTATCCATGCAGAGTAAACAAATATCTTTGTGTAGAAAACAGCTATAACAAACACACCAACTAATAATAGAGGTTTTTCCTATTGGTAATGGAATATATATGGAAATATATATTATTTGTTATATAATGAGTATGTGTATGTGTGTGTGTGTTACAGAGCCCAGAAAGACAGCTAAAAGAGAGAAAATATTCACTGAGCGCATTAGTTTCCTATGGCTGCTGTAGCAAAAATGCTGTTGCACTTCCAGATTTTCTCTTGTTTAAGGTAAGAACAAGGGGCGAAGGGGAGTTGGTAGAGGCTTAAGTTTTGCCCCTGCCCTTAGACACACATTTTGTTTCTTTGGCAAGAAACATTGGGTCACCTGCCTGTTATTAGACCAATCAAAGGCCAAGAGGCAGGAAAGCACTATGAACTGCTTTGACCAGTAAAAATTCATCCTCTGGAGCTGCTGTAAGCACCTATGCTACACTGTGGATGACATGGGGTCTCTAGCCACGACCTGTAGAAAATGAAAACAAGGAGGTAGAAAGGCAGGCAAGGAACAGTATCTGCCCTATCTCAAGAAAATGAATGGAAATATTTAGTGTCTACAAAAAGAGGAGACTGATATTCCATTCTCACACTCACTAGGTCCCAGTCTTGTTGGGACCTGTCCCAGTGATATTGGATTTGGAAAAGAGATACTGAAGCTTACTGGGGAAGGCCAGACAGAAAGGGGCAGGGACCACTCCCTCAAATCCCAGACTGCTGAGAGATAAGGGAGAGGATTCCCACTGAGGTCCAAGTGCCTCAGGGATAGGGACCCATAAGGATAGATGAGATCAGGGTAGTGGGCTTGTTGGGAACCATCACTGTTGAAGCAAAGCACCAGCCAGCATCTGGGGGATGCAGTGTGAATTGAGACTGCATGGTCAAAAAATTATAGTATGTGGAGGAAGACACCATTGAAAAGACTCTACCCTATGACCAACTTCCACCTCACAGTCATGCCTTCACATGATTTTCTTCTATGCCTTAATGGTTTTAACCACCATCTGTCAATATAGTACCTTCATACTACGGAACAGTGCTCTCCCTTTGCCTATCACCCTCCATCCTAGTGTTTCTGGCCCCCACCTGATAGGAATCAAGAGTATGGAAAATGTGGTTATCAGGTACAAGGCCGAGACCCCAAATGTGGTAGCAAATGTGGGAGCAAACAAGGACTTATTTCTAGCAGCTAGACAGGACCCAAGTTGTAAGCACAAAGACCAAGGTTAATTCCTTCCCCACACCCAAGTGGCAATTCCCTGGTAAAGGTCAGGCTGGTACTTGTCCAGCTGTAATGCATAGCAGACTGACATATATGTGGTAACAAAGGATAACACTACTGTAGAGATGAAGAAACTGAGGCTCAGAAAGGTTAAATGGCTTGCCTGAAGGTCATACACCCTATAAATGACAGAGTCATCCAGCTTGCCAGATATTTTGAGGTCTCATCCTGGGCCCTCTCTGCCACATCATGCTGCATTGAGATGCTAGGAAAGAAAGAAGTGGTCTCATCCTACTCCCTCTTCTCTCAGTAATCTCTGTGTCTAATGGATCTACTACTTTGGCACCACTGTTAAACCCATTTGGCATCTCTATGGGGGAGTCTCATTACCCTTCAAACCATTTCCTCTGAGAGTTTTATTGGTCACCAGAGGCTGGGTAAGAGGGGGAATAGCTATAGAATAGAAAATTGGGGGGTTATGTTACTGGAAGTATGTAAATAGGGACCCATTTTCTTGGGAATTGGTAGCAATGTGCATGAAAAGTCTTAATAACATGGATAGCTTTTTCTTTTTTTTTTTGAGACATAGTCTTACTATGTTGCCCTCGGAAGAGTGTCATAGCATCACAGCTCAGAGCAACCCCCAACTTTTGGGTTTAAGGGATTCTCTTGCCTCAACTTCCCAAGTAGCTTGGACTATGGGTGCCCACTGCAAAGCCTGGCTATTTTTTTGTTGCGGTTGTCATTACTGTCTAGCTGGCCCAGGTGGCTTTGAACCTCCACCTTTGGTGCATGTGGCTGGTGCCACCATAACCACTGTGCTATGGGCACCAAGCCATGGATAGCTTTTAATGCAGTAATTCCACCACTAGAAATTTATCCTGAGGAAATAATGAAAAAAGAATATAAAAATACAAACAAGTGTAAAACAAAATAAAGTCCAACAATGGTTCTCAACCTTCCTAATGCTGTGACCCACAGGTTAAGAACTGCTGGAACAGGTCTTAGAGATTAGGAAAAGATGGTATATTTATATAGTGGAATACTATGCAATAATTCAAAGTGTTACTATCAGTCTATCTTTATTGGTATGTCAATAAATAACACAATAAACAAAAAAATAGACCATCTGTATCATACAATCCCGTATTATCTTTTGTAAATAACTTATATTTTGGTGTGTGTATTTTTCCACAGTGTGAACTCTTTCTTCTGACTGACTTCCAACCACTTAGTTGACTCACCAGTTGAGTCAGTCCTTTCTTGCAACCAGAAAGCCTTTGGGGCCAAGGCTCTGGGCCTTTGGAGGTTCTGGAGGAGTCTAGGCACCTACCTCCTTCTCCCACCAGACTGCTCATGTGCTTTTAGGAAACAGTTACATAGTTCTCTGGTTAGCTTTCTTTATGCCAACTTAGTTCTTGTAATTTCATTGCTATCTCTTCTATAGATCAAAAAGGAAGAGTGGAAACAAGAAAAAGCTATAAAAAACCTAAGTCCAGTGATTTGAAGACCTCAATAATTATCGTATTGTGTGTAGATGAGGTAGTTTCAAAGGATGGGAGTGAGATCATAAAACTTCAAGATTCCCCTCTTACAGGGCTTCACAAATGTTTTTAAGTTCTTCTTCTTGAAAGAAGCCAAAACAAGAATCTGGAGACAAAATGTTATGATGTCTTTTAAGAAAGACAAAGATGAACTTTTTCCAGCATACTGACAGCCACATAAAAGGCTATAGCAAAACACTGATATATTTTAAGTTAAAACAAAAGACTTAAACTATGTATATATTTTATTATTATTATCATTTATTATTTCAACTACAGTTTTTGCTTAACCTGCTAAATATTGGTCTGCTTAGTACTTTCAGATATTAAGTAGGTCTAGAAAAAGGAAAGGTATAGTGATATATCTGGAAGGATACAGTGAGATTATAGTAGATTTTTACTCTCCTTTCTATACTTTTCTACATTAAAAACTATGTCTATTAATTTTATAATTAGAAAATAAAAAACCTATTACCATATTGAGGGAGAGAAAACAGAAACTTTAGGATTAAGGGAAGGATGTGCTGCTGGTTCCAAGTTGCTCTTGGGAAGGTCCCATCTTCCCTCAATGACTGGCACTGTTTGGACTGTTCTGTTACACATCCTGATAGTAATAATGAGTTTCTCTCCTTGGTTCTACCCTGTCCTGAGAGTCAAGTGACATCAGCCCACAGACATCTCAACACACTTAATTACTATGGGAAGAGGGTACAGGTCTCGGACAGGCGAAGTCCCCAGGGAGGAGAGATGGACACTCCTAGCTGACAGCATAAGTCGGGGGCCATGAGTCAGTCAGAGCACAATCGGGATGCAAAATGGAGAGGAACACTTCTGAAAACTCGGATTACTCTCATTTTACTGAGGTTGGAACAAGGTGCCAACAGTCCTTATTTTTTATAAATATTATTCTCTTTTTATTATTCATTCTTGACAAGTATAGAAATATTTGTTGAAAACCAACTTTTAACATTCAAGTAATCCTAAAAAAAAAACAAACATTCAAGTAATCCTAAAATTTTAATGAAATTGTTCGATGTCCTAAAGTCTCATGTAAAGAAAAAAATGGAAACAAAGATCAGTTTTGTTTTGTTTTTGTTTTTAAGAGACCAGTTGCACTGTGTTACCCAGGCTCATCTTGAACTCCTGAGCTCAAGAGATCCTCTTCCCTCAGTCTTCTGAGTAGCTGAGACTACAAGTATATACCACTGTGCTTGACCAAAAATCAGTTCTTGTTCCAACATCTTTCCACAGTAGCCTTTGCTTCAGTGACAAAAAGGCTGAGACAATCTGACAGGGAAAAAAGAAGAAAAGAAATAAGGGAAGGGAAGGGAAAGGAAGAGAAGGGGAAGGGAAATAAGGGAAGGGGAGAGGAGGAGAGGGAAGGGGAGGGGAGGGGAGGAGAGGGGAGGGGAGGAAAGGGGAGGGAAGGGAAGGAGAGAGAAGGGAGGGGAGGGGAGGAAACCTGGCCAGGGTAGAAATCTTAGCCTTGGAAATAGGATTGCTAATTATCTGAGGATATTCTAGGGGGATGGAGTTAGCAGCAGATTGAAGAGAAAAGTGGAAGGAGGGCTATGGGGCCATGTGGTACTTTAAAAATTCTAGAGACATCATTGGCTTTGTACAAGTTTGCATCCAATTTTATCACTTACTAGAGCATGAACTTGGCCAAGCTACTTAACCTTTCTGGGCTAGACTATAAATGTAAAAAAGGCAATAAAGTTTTGCTTGCTGTTTTAAAATTTAAGAATATTAATGGGGTATAAGTGTTTTTGTTACATGGATGAATGGTGTAGCCCTGAAGTCAGGGCTTTTCATGTGCCCATCACCAGAATAACACACATTGTACCTGAAAGGTTAAGTTTTTATCCCTCACCTCCCTCTCACTCTCCCCTTTCCTTAGTTTCCAATGTTCTTTCCACCACCTTAGGGCAGTGTATGCCCATTGTTTAGCTCCTACTTATTAGTGAAAATATGTGGTGTTAATTTTTCCATTCCTAAGATACTTTAACTTTTGTTTACTTTTATTTATTTATTTTATTTATTTATTTTTTTATTGTTGGGGATTCATTGAGGGTACAATAAGCCAGGTTACACTGATTGCAATTGTTAGGTAAAGTCCCTCTTGCAATCATGTCTTGCCCCCATAAAGTGTGACACACACCAAGGCTCCACCTCCCTCCCTCCGAAGGGTTTTCATGCCTTTATTCTATGAAACGATAAGAGATTATTATTTTGCTTAATAAAAAGTACAAAAGTAGGGAATGATGGTTAATTTTATGCATCAACTTAAAATTGGGCCACAGCATGCCCAGATATCTGCTCAAACATTATCCTGGGTGTTTCCACAAGAGTATTTTTGGATGCCTTTAACAATGAAATTAGTAGACTGAGTAAAGCAAATTGCCCTCCCACATGTGGGTGGGCCTCACCCAATCAATTGAAGACCTGGATAGAACAAAAAGGCTGACTGTCTTACCAATAAGAGGGAATTTCTCCTGCATGACTGCCCTTAAATTGGGTTTTTGTTTAAAGTTTGTTTTTTTTAATCAGGGGTTTTGTTTTCTTCCTGCCTTTGAACTCTAATTGAAGAATCAGCTCTTCCTAGGCCTGCCAACTATTGGATAGGAATTATACCACGGGCTCTCTTGGGTCTCTGCCTTGCCATCTGCAGATTTGGGACCTGTTAGCTTCCATAATTGCATGGGCTAATTCCTCATTTTATATACATGTATACACACACACACACACACACACATATTCTATTAGTTCTATTTCTCTGGAGAACCTGTACTAACATAGGGAGTTGCAAAGTTGGTTAATTCCTAAACTCAGAAGCATCAAGGAACAGATTTTTGCCACTTTCTTTTTCTTCTACTTTTGGCATATCAGCTTGCTAATTTATGTGATTTCTCTTCATGGCCCAAGTGGCTGCAACAGCTCTAGACAACAGTTCCTCATCTAGCCACACCCAGAGTCAGCATAGAGTTTCTGTTTCTTCAAACACATTTCTTTTTAAGAATAAGCCTTTTTGAGAAGCAACTTCAGCTGACTTCCCTTATCTTTCATTGGCCAGAAGGATCATGTGACTCTTCTTAAACAAGTCTAGTTCTAGAGCCTGGAAAGTCCAAGATCAAGGTGCCAGCAAATCCTGTGTCTGGTGAGTCTTCTCTGCTTCATAGATGGCACCTTTTTGCTGCATCCTTTTATAAAGGAAAGGACAAATTATCTGTCCTCACATGGTGGAAGAGGTGGAAGGGATCTTATTTACTTTTATATTCCAGATGCTATGCTTGGTGTACAGAAAGCATTCAACAAATGCATTGAATAAATAAATGAACAAACTAAAAGCCCCCAGCACAAGTTAAACCTATAAGAGTTTCCTTTGCCTCCTCCTTCCCAGTCCACTCCTTAAAAGTTTTATTTTGAAATAATTATATATACTCACAAAAAATTTCAAAAATAGTATAGAAATGTTCCACAGATCCATCACTTGGCTACCTGCCATGATGACCTCTTATATACCTATAATGAGTACATCACCAATGATTAGCACGACTCAGTTTCACCAGTTTCAGCATCCATGCACGTGTTTTGTATGTCTTCACCACCACAATCAAGATACAATCAATCATCACAGTAAAGCTCTCTAGTGCTGCCCCTTTTATGTCACGCTTCTCTTTTCACCTTCCCACAACCCTGGCAACCACCTACCTCTTCTCTACCTCCATAAGATCATTTTGAGAATCTTTATAAACAGAATCTTATAGTGTCTAAGTTTTTGAGACTGGCTTTATTCACTCAGCACAATACTCTTAAGATCCAAATTGTTACTGCTTCATGGAACAATAATTCATTCATTTTTTATTGCTGGGTACTATTCCATGGTATGGGTATACATGTACCAGAATTTAAGCTTTACCCATTCAAGGATGCTTGGGTTGTTCCCAGTGTTCAGTGATTACAAATAAAGCTCTTATGGACATCTGTGCACAGGCTTCTGTGTGATTATCAACTTTTATAACTCTAGAATAAATGCTTGGGATTGTGATTGATGGGTCACATAGTAAATATATCTTTAACCTTTAAAGAAATTGCCCTACATATTTCCAGAATGGTTGCACCATTTTACACACCCACCAAAACCATGAGCAAGATCCAGTTTCTTAGTATATTTTTCAGAATTTGCTTGATTAGTATTTTTTTATTTTGGCCATCCTAGTAGGTATGCAGCAGTATCTCTGTAATTTAAATTTCCCTAAAAACTAGAAACATTTAATGTCTTTTCATTTCTTTATTTGCCCTCCCCCCATTTATTTTAGTGACGTGTCCAAATATTTTGCTTTTTCTAATGAGATTGTCTGTTGAGCTTAGAGAGTTCTTTATTCTGAAAACAAGTTGTCAGGTAATTTGTGAATATTTTCTATCAGTCAGTGCTTTTCATTTCATCCTCTTAACTGAGTCTTTCAGAGAGCAAAAGTTTTCATTGTAATGAAGTTCAGCTAATTCATTTTTCCTTTTTGGATTGTCTAATGTCTAAGAACTGATGTTCTAAGAACTAATGTCTAAGAACTCTACTCCTAAATTTAGATCACAACATTTTCTTTCATGTTCTTTTTTTCTTCTAAAATTTTCATGTTTGTGTATTTCACATTTAGATCTATGATCTACTTTTAGTTCATGTGCAAGGTGGGATGAGTATGTCAAGGTTCATTTTATTGGATATCGAATTTCTGTTTATTTATTTCTGCCAAGTGAGAGAGTACCACCAGTTTCTATAGGAGTCAAAGAAGTAAGAGAATCCACAGGGAGGTGGCATGGCTGTCCAGTCCCTTGCAGGAAATTAATTACTCTCCCATGTGTATCCAGAGTGAGCTTGATGCTATGGAAACCAAACATTTCACCTGTGACTCTTTCTCTATAATCATATTGTGCAACCTAATTCTGTTTATACTGGATCCTCGAGGATACTCCAGCTACCTCTTGCATCACAGCCTACAGCGAATTTCTATTTGAAACAGGAAGTGAACACTGTAAGTTGCTGTTACACATGATGATGTATCATTTAAGGGTAGGGAAAGGTGTGTCTTGTAGAATCATGATCGCTGATGTGGAAAGGGCCCAAAGTGGGAGTCTCTTAAGCAGTCTCTCTGTGAAGAAGGACAATGTTTTATTCAACAAAAATATACTGAGTAGCTACTATGTGTCAGAAATTAGTCAATGAAGATAAATGTGAACACAGGAAAATATGGTCCCTGCCCTCTAGTGAGAGAGGAGGGGTGGAGTGCAGGTAATAATATAGGTACATGTGATACTGTTTGCCAGAAGCTAGTGATAGGATGCTGAGGAAATCCAGGAATTCTTCCTGGAAGAAGTAACCCTGAACCTGAAACTTAATAGATGAATATAGCAGAGATCTGGGTGGAATGCAGTGGGAGAGATAGGAGGTTGTAGTAAGAAAGGAAAGTCTTGCAGGGAGGGGAAACAGCATCAGTAAAGGCACAGAGGTGAGAATGAGCATGGTGGAGTATGGGATCTAAAATGTCCAGTCTTACTGATGTGTAAGGTACAGGGGAAAGGGCAAGGAATGAGGCTGGCCAGGCCAGGCCACGAAGGACCTTGAAGGTCACTGTAAGGAAATCATCCATTTCATGAGGACCTAAGGACTCCACCAGAAGCCTTGTGCAAGTATGTAACAGATCAAGATTTGTGGTTTTAGAAATCTCTCTCTGACAACACGGAGGTAGATTGGTGGGATTGCAGGCAGCAGGCTGGGGCATCAGTTAGATTGAGGTGATGGGACCAGAAGAGGGGCCATAGGGGTAGAGCATGGTTGAGGCATTTACAGTGGGGTAGAACCTGAGACTTAAGGAGGAGGATGCAGTTTTAAAGATTGATTTAGGAAATGAGGGGAGAGAGTCCTGCAGAGAAAAAGAAGGGTAGTAGGGAAGGAGCAGTGGAGGTTGAAACCTTTACTCGGACATTCCCTTTGAGGAAGAGCCAGCTGATCCCTCCTTCCTGTGACCCTTCCATGACCCTTCCAGAACTTTGCTTCCTGTAACTTTTCTGCTTTGATCCAATGTTGGCCTTGAGGGACTATGCAGAACCAGTCTACTTCTACTAGTCCACAGCAGTCCTTCCACAGTCTTAAAGACATGGGTCACATCCTCTCAAGCTTTCTTTCCTCTAATGTACTCACCCTAGTACCTACGGCCACCTCCCATTTAGCATGGCTTCCCTACCTCTCCTCTTCTTTGTAGCCCTTCCACCTCCCACTCAATTCTGGTTAAATCTGATCAGCCAGAGAACTGTAAGCAACCTCTCTGTGCCCTGGAGATTCCACCCCTAGCATCCACACATTCTTTTGAACTTGTTAAAGAAGCTGCCTCCCTTCTCTGAACATCTGAGCCAACCAACAGCTCCCAAATCCCCCAGTGTCCCCTGGGCACTGGAGATGGGTGTGGATATAGAGTCTGAGCTAGGTAAACAGGTTAGACAAGGCCTTCACTGACTCACCCTCCAACCACGGGCAAGATGGGTCCTGGGAGCATGTGACCAAGCCTCATCAGAAAAATGGCTTCCTGCATTTTCTCCTGCAGTGAGAATCAAGGCACCAGCAGCTATTTATTGACCACTGTTGGTTGTGTGACTTTGAGTGTTGGGGTGAGGGTAGACAGGCAGGACCACTGGCTCTGTCTTCAAGAAGTGTGCAGCCTTGTTGGGAGTGAGGATAGAGAAGAGATCATCAGAGAAGACACTTTCCAGAGAAAAAGGGGCCACAGCTGGGCCTTGAAGGATAGGGGAACATCAGCAGGTGAGAAGAATGAAGACAATGTGCTCAGATGGAAAAAGAAAGGTGCAGAGGTCAGGGTGTCCTAGCTGGACCTGAAAAAGGAAAAGAAGACACTGAGGCCAGAGTGCAGACTCCATATGTGAACACTGAGATGCTGCCCAGGTGGACTGGAACCATCTTGGGATGCCACTATGGAGGCTCGACTCTTTTATAGGCTGGGGAGCCTCCAAGAGCTCTAGAACCAGAGAAGATAATTGATATGGTGGACGTTTGCTTTTGGGGTCTGGTAAATCCTATGTTCTGATGTGACCCAAAGGACAGAGCTCAATACTGCCCAAGGAGGAATAAGATCCTTCAAAAAAACTATGTAGTCCAAGGAATGCAGAAAGGCACCTGCCTGACCTAGCTTTAATTCACTTTCAGGTGACCTTTCCACTAGCCCTCCCAGGGGAATCGAAACAAGGAAAAGAACAAACTATTCAAATAGATGACCTGGGAGGTGCTGTAGAGTAGCAACAATAAAAGCTGGCATTGGGTGCAGAATTGACTACGTAATTTTCAGGGCCCCTTGTTCACAAATTATTAAGGATTTAAAGATAGTAACATTAAGCCAAACATGGGGCCTTTCTAAGCATAAGTCCCCATGTAACTTCATAGGTACATGCTTATGATGCTAGCCCTGTCTGGCAGGTTCTTATCCAAGTGCACACAGTGATTCTGCAGGGGGCTCCCATACTTTGTCCTAGGCAGGTGGCAAGCCAGCATTCCTAGAGCTTATGGCTCTTGATCTCATGAAAAGAGCAATAGGCAAGGGACAGAAAATCTGATCTCCAATCCTGGTTTTGCTGCAAAATTGATGTGAGTCACTTAGCGTTTGAGCCTTAGTTTTCTGGGTCATAATAAGTGCTCAGTGAATATTATTTCTCTTTCTTTCCATTAGGAAGGTTCAATTCTAGGGTCTTTACTGCATGTTCTCTTGCCAGAGTATGTGAAGGAAGATATAGGTTCCACTGATGGATCTTTGCTTATAGAAAGAACTCAGAGAAATACATAAGAGCAAACTCCAGGTACCTTTTTGCATGCCAATACCTTCCTTTCACTGGAAAGTCATCTTTGGTCATTCTCTCAAGAGTCAGTCTCACAAGAATGTATTTGAAGAGATTTCAGCTTTTCTTAGCTATTCTGCCATCTCTTTGTAGGCCTCAGGCAACTGCTCCCCTCTCCTTGTGCCTCAATTCCCTCTTCTGTAGAATATGTGATTTGAAATAGGAGACCTCTAAAGTCCTTTTCAGCTCTAATTTCTGCATTTCTTTGAATCTAGGTAGTAGCTGGTGCACCATGTAGCATCACATGGTGTCGGGATGAGTTAACTATCCCTGTCAATAGAAGGTAAGCTCACTGAGGTTAAAAACGAGATATGATCCATCTCAGAATCCCCAGTTCCTAGCATAGTACCAGACAGTCAATTAGGAACTGAATGGACAGAGCTATCAATGACTGGACAAGTTCTCTGGGAGAGACTTAAAACAAATGGGCCAAGGAAGTGACAAGAGAGGTGTAACCAGAACCCAGGCCCAAGGTGAAGAAAGAAAATTTGAGCAACATCACGTCAAGGGAGACTGAGCACTGGGTAATTGGCATTTCAAATAATATAAAGGGAACAAGAAAATTTAAGGCTAAAAAATGCCAAAAATATTTCATATTAGAACATCTTTAGTGACCTCTGGAAGAAGTGAAGCTGTTAAATGTTAAGGAATGGGTGAATCATAAAGAAGTGTGAACAACAGGCAAAAATGAATATTATTTCAAGAAATTTAGTGGAAAAAAACAAGAAAGATAGGAAGATAACTGGACATTTGACAAAATCAAAAGAAGGAATCACTGTTTATTGGTTTGTATTCTGTAAGAGAAGGAGAGCTAAAATATCTGTTAATCAAGAGGAAGGGTGAAGGAAGAAAAGGCTGAAGATTTTACAGAGGGAGAGAGGAGAGAATTGATGGATTTATATCCTGGAGGGACCAGGGGAGAAAAAGGGCCATCAGCCAAGCTCTTTTCTCTTCAATCTGCTGTGTGCAAATCTGACAGGTGATCACTGGGTACTATAGAGAAAATCAAAATATCAGAAAGGCACTGGAAAAAGTGAGTTTTGAGGTTTCTTCCTACCAATTCTGTGATCACTGTGTCCATGTATCATTACTGCACCATGTGGTCCACAAGCACATGGTCGTAGACAATGGGAAGAATATCTATGAAATACAGTGTAGTAGCTGCAGCTTACCCTAACCTAACAACACCAGTAACTGATCAAAGAGAAAATGAGGCCAGGTACAGTGGCTCATGTATGTAATCCTAGCATTTTGGGAGGCCAAGGTGGGAGGATCACTTGAGACGAGGAGTTTGAGAACAGCGTGAGTAAGAGTGAGACCCTGTCTTTACAAAAAAATACAAAAATTAGCTGGGTGTGGTGGCCCCTGCCTATAGTCCTTGCTACTTGAGAGGCTGAGACAGAAGGATCTTTTGAGTCTGGAGTTGGAGGTTGCAGTGAGTTGTAATCACACCATTTCACTCTAGCTCAGGTGACAAAGTGAGACTCTGTCTAAAAAAAAAAAAAAAAAAAGACAGAAAGAAAGAAAGAAATGAGCCCTTTGAGACACACTTAACCTATTTTGACATGAGGTCCAAGGATGGAGAGTAGCACAGTATAATAAGCACCAAACTGGAAGTTAGGAGTTCAGAGCTGGTCTCTACACAATTCTTTATGTGTGTTTGGGCACAACCCTTTTTCTCTGTGAGTTGCAGTTTTCCTTGGAAACACAGGAATTTGAAATAGGTGACTGGTTTATTTCTACATGGCCTGACTCTTGAGTGTAAGAGTCATCCTAAAAGAATTGGCACTCATCTCTGTGGTTCTTGGGCAGCTCCAAGCTTAATGTGGCTACTGAGGTACCAGAGGATAAACAGGTAGGGCAAAGAAGTCCTCCTTGGTAGTTATCACTCATGTCACTGGAGAACTCAAAGCATTGGCATCAGCTCCAACAGGAAAAACCACATGCTTGTCAATGACATTCTGGCCCATCCCACTTGAACTGTGGCATCAGCATGACCGAATCATGTTTGGCAAAGGAAGTCTCAGGCCTGGTTGGGTGCTGATGACACTGATGAAAGTCAGTGTTGCTAGGGACTGAGTTTGTGACTGAATTCCAAGTTCCGAGTTTGTAACTTGGTTTGTTCTCTGTTGATCAGTCTCCACCTAGTATTAAAGGGAAGTAGATGTATCTTTGCCATTGACTACATAATGGCAAATTAGCTGTTCATTAATTACTTAAAAAATGTGCAGTGAGGAACTTCTCTATACATTAGATACATGTGGGATGGATGGATACATGGATGGAAGAAAGGATGGAAGGATGGATAAATGGGAAAATAGAAGAGTGGATGATTAATGATGGAAGGATAGATAAATGGAAAAATGGATGGATGGAAGATGGATGGATAAATTGATGAGTGGACAAATGGATGAGTACATAGATGAATTGATGAGAGATGAATGAGGAAAATCCTCAGGAGGGAGCTTGACAATGGACTAGAAGAGCCAGGATCTGGTCTACAACATCACTCATCTACTAGGCACATAAACAAAAAGTTTTTCAGTTACAAGTGACAAAAATGTAAAGTAGCTTGCAGGGGAATAAAAAATAAATGTATTGACTAATATATCTAAATAATTATCACTAGTTTACAGAAGTTCCTCTTTTTTGTGCAGCTGTATTTTCCCCCATGTTAGCTTCATCCTTAGTCTTTCTCCACCTATTGCCCACATTTACCACCAACAGCTCCAGGCCTACATTCTTTTAGTTTTGCAACCCCACAAAAAAGAGTTCTAGAAAAAGCCCTCAAGGGAATTCTCACTGTCCTTGCCTGGGTCATGTGCTCAAGCCCTAAACAAGTTCTGTGCCAAAGGGTGCAGTGCTCTGATTGGCTGGGTCTGCCATATGATGTCATTGGAATGAAACCCATGGGCCAAGAATGAGGACAGGGTGGCATTCCCAGAAGAGAAAGGAATGGCTGTTGGGCAGGCAAAAATCTTAGATGTCCTCTTGCTAGCTGTTCTTCTGCTACTTAGAACCTCTCAGTCCTCTCCCTGACTGTCTCGCTGCACAGGCTTCTTGTTATGGGAAAGCCTTTGACAAAGTGGGAATTATCATACTTTCATTTGTCCTTTATTCAGCACTAGCCATAGCTTCTCCCCCTTGTTGAAGCTATCCCAGCATTTGGCCTTTAGGTGCCTCCCTTTCCCCATCTATTATTCCACCTAACTTTTCATGCCCTTCAACTTCATGTGCATCTGGAGCATAAAAAGTGCCCAGGTCTTTGCCAGGCCAACAAGAAATACTGCAGTGCATACAACCCTCTCTCTCCTAAACACGCAGTTTAGTCAGAGACAAATATCCTTCTTGCATTGTTCTCTAACTGATCTCCTTGTCAAGTATAATCTCCAAAGCAAAACTAGCTCCTCGTGACTCATCCTTCTCTCATGTCACCCATGTCCCTCCAGGCTGTTTTGTCCTGTTTTTCCTTTGTCCATCAACAAAGGAACTAAGGCCCCTGGAGCCCCCATCAGTGGAATACTGACAGCTCCCTATCCTTCTGGCAGCCAGGACAGTCTTCCTCTTTGCTAACTCACAGCACCTGCTTCACTTCCATCTCACCTGAGGCCCTCAGTCACATTATTGGCATCCTTATCTACTGATTAGCAGTGATGATTTCTGTGTGTGGCTCCTAAAGTCACTGGCACTGAGTGGCCCTGGCTGTCCTTAGGATCTAGCCATCTCCAAGTGGAGGAAGCAAAGGACCCTTCTCTGGAGGGGCCTGTCTCAGACCATCTCTCAAGGCCAGAAACAAGTTGGCAGCTTTGTGAACTACTCCTGTAGTCAACAAATATGTTCTAAGCATCTAGCTAGTGTGCTGGGGAGAGAATTATGAATAGATAGGCAGAGTCCAGGAACTCACAGACCGGCTGAAAAGACTGTTAGCCCCTCACCCAACTCTGAAGAATGAAGCTTCTCAGGCTTCACAGTGACCTGGGTGATAGGAACTTCATGCCAGCATACACTAGGCACCTTGGTGGAGGGGAGTAGAGAGAGAAGTGTGGACCTATAAAGAGTTGCTCAGAATAGTCTTTTCTTCTATGGTATCTGTCAATCAGGTCCCTGCACTTAGTATAAGTGCCCAGACTTACTCTTTCTCCACCTACTGCCAGGGAGGTGTTGGAGAAGCCTTGGCCACATGCTCAGGCATCTTACCCTTGGCTTCAGCAATTTGTTTAAGGCAGCCAATTAGAGCTCTCCTGGGGGGGCTCCTGTGGCCCCTGCTGCTTACACCAATGTGCCCAAACTGCAATCTTGCTTCACTTACATCCTTCATATTATCCTGCACAGGTCTATATGCTGGAGTTCAGCTCAAAAGATAGCTGTTGATGAATAAATCTAATGTGAAATGAAGCAAATAGAATCGAACCAACACAAACTGAATGACTTTCTCCAGGGCACTTACAGTTAGAAGTTTATTTTTTTTTAAAGAGGGGCATTTCCTGATCCATCTGCTCTGCACTGAATGTCCCCCAAAGGAGAGAATTTCCCTGGCATGTTTCTACTCTTATCTCCTTTAAACTCAGAGGTAAAATTGCTCCCAGGATCTCAGCCCCTTTCTCTCTCCCCCTCACATCTTCTTTCTGACATTAAAATCAGATTCTGCCTTTCATATCCACACAGGGAGGAGGTAGGGCTCAGCTAATGAATGTTTGAGAAGTCCTTTGAGATCCTGGATGAAAGGCACCATATAAAATACAATTAAAAATAATAAGGGTAATTACTAGCTGGGCTAATCCCTGTAGGATAATTAGAGAGCTTTCCTCTGGCAGATTCTGAATTCATACACAAACGTATGGGTTCAAAAGGCAAAACTGATTTGTAATTTTAGGGGCCCCTGTTATACTTCCTCCATTCCAGGATCATGTACCTGGATGTGACTGGCTCAAAGCTGCATAGCAAGGGTGGCAGAGCTACAGGCCTAGAGATCTAATCCCTGGACACCTCCCAGTGGGGCCTCCTGCCACAACTTTTGGTCTATACTGTGCCTGATCCAGGTCTCTGCATGCTGGTGAGTTTCTATTGCACAATGGAGTACTTGAATAAGAGTCACAAAGAGTTGAATTCAAATCGCATCTCTACACCTATGGAATATCATAGCTGGCAAGTACGCCTCAGCTTCCTAAAGTATAAAATGGAAATAATAACACCTGCCTCGTAGGGTAGTAGTGAGGAGTCAATGAGTAATAACACAGAAGCACCCATTAGGGACTGCACATTTGGTGCTGCTGGAATGAATGGAGTCTTGGCAGATCCAGAGTTTGACGCATTGTCTTTGTTTTATATAGCTGTGTTCAATCTGTATTTATTGAGCTCCTGTGATGTGCTAGATACTGTGCTAAGCCCTCCAATACTTTATCTCATTAATCATCACCACATCCCCTTAAGTTGGGCTTCAACTTGGTTAGTTAACTTGTTCAAGGCCACTAGTTAAAGAGGAGGCAGGATTGAACCTGTGCTCTCGGTGCTCATGCAACACTGCCTCCCCTGGTGAAAAGAGGAAAGCACATCGTCATAACCACAAGGGAGCCCTGAAGGATTTTCTGCTGGGGTACAGGAGAGGAGGAGCGGAAGAGAATGGGGAATAGCTGTAGCCTAAGATAATCCACCGAAGCATTTCCATCTTCATGATTACAGAAATTAAACTCTTTTTTCTTCTGAAAACTATTGTTGGGGATTCATTGAGGGTACAAGATGTATCACACACTGAGACCCCACCCCCTCCCTCCTTCCCTCTCTCTGCTCTTCCTTTCCAAAATTAAACTCTTTTCCTAAATAAGGTTTAATCATTCTGAAAGGATACACTAATGAAAATAGTTAAATGATTGTCCCAGAGAAGGGCAGTCAGTACCTACAGGTGAATTTAAAATAAGAGATCTGGATTGGGGTCCTGGATCTGCTTTTTAGAAGCCATGTGCCTTTGGCTCAAGTGCCTCAACCTCTCCATCTTTCCAAGGTTCATCCCTGGATAGTGGGATGACATTCTTGACTTTATCCTTTATGTGGAGTCTTTGGAGGCTCAATGGGAGTGTTGGGGAAATGCTCTGTCAATTGTAGCCTTCTGTGCAAATGTGATCATTACAGTTATCATTCGCAGTTGAGAAGATTTTCAGTATGGAAGAGGAAGTGGCTGGAAGTCCCAGGCCAGTGGACTTTAGGGAAACAGACTCAGAATACTTGGCAGACTGGGGACTAATTACATCACTTGTCTTTAAAACAGAGAATTTGCAGCTCTGAACTCAGATTCTTTGGTTAAAAGAATGCATTTTAAGGGACCCATTATTTGAAATTTAATTTTAAATAAAAATGGATTCTATTTGTTTCAGCTTTCAATTTTTCCTGGCTGAGACTCAGTACTGGAGATCGATATGTCACATTCTCTACTTGTGTGTGTGTGTGTGGAAGTAACTGGGCCCATGAAAGGCCAATGGGTGAGGCGGCACAGGAGGGAAGAGCTGACCCAAGAGTTGTTATCCACACCCTGATGATTTCCTCATCAACCAAGACTTTCCCACATACTCACCAAAACCTGGAATAACCAGAATGTATCCTTCTGAATGAACCTGCTCTGAGAGGATGACTGAGTTGTTCTCTTGAGAGATGTCCAGGGCTGACCAAGAAATTGACAGCGCCTAAGATAGTTTTCTTCTGAAAACTATTGTTGGAGATTCATTGAGGGTACAAGATGTGTCATACACTGAGACCCCACCCCCTCCCTCCTTCCCTCTCTCTAATCTTCCTAAGATAGCCAAAGGTAGCCCAGAGGTCACTCTCTGCCAGCCATTCCAGGCATGGATTTCTCTGGGATTTCTGAAGAGATGGTCATCTGTCAGCCCCAGTGATGGGGGACTCACTCCCTCACATTGTCAAACACTTGCTAAAAGTTGCTCCAGATCTCTAGCCACCATCTATCTCTATGTAATTCTCACCCGCAGCCCCAATTCTCATGTCAACCCTGAGACAACCTTTTTCAATACTGCACACCTATTTGTAAAACTCCTTTCACATCTGTTGGAGCACAGATGTCCTCACAAATGGAACAGACAGGCTTACAGGGTTGTAGTCACCATATGCTTACCCTAGCACCCCTGGTAACATGTCAATCCTGAGGGACAGGTTGGTACAGCTGAAAATGCACAGCTTTAGACATCACAAAGGTTTGAATTCAAATCCCAGCTTAATAATTCATTAGCTGTGTGACCTTGAGAAATTTTCTTAATCTCTGATTGTTTGTGTACTTATCTTCAGGAAAAATATCTTTCTGGATTGTTGTGAGGACCTAACATATAAAACCCATACATAGTAGGCATTTAATAAACAGTCATGTTTATATGGCAAGATTTGTTTATTTTTAAAACATTTGTTGAGTGCTTACTTTGTGCTAGGTGCTTTGCAGCAAAACAGAAGAGAGGAAAGAGAATAAGCTTTGGTGTCATAAAAACTTGGGGTCTAGTCCAAGCTCTGTCACTTACTAACCCCATGACTTTGGACAACTGACTGATGGAAGCTTCCTGAGCCACACTTGTCTCATCTTTGTGTGGGGAGGTTGTGGAGATGGAACAAAGAGATGTATATAAAGCAACGAGCTCAGGGTCTGACCCAGCATCAGCACCAACTCAGTGGGTTGCCACTGCACTGGAAAAGTCAGGGATACTGAGCACGTGATGTAGCTAATACAAGGTCAAGTTCAAGCAGGACAATGAGGCATTCTATTAAGTGGAATTTAAAGTAACCTTATTTAATTCTATGGTTCCTAACAGTGGATTCTGGACTGCTTTCTTTATTTGCTTACTCCCCAGGGAAATAGATCCTTGCATTCAGAGAGACCAAGTCCTCTCAGCTTCACTGTGCTGTGGATACCCATGGGAGTCTTCTGCTAATGATGGAAACTATATCAACCAGACAAGCACACACTCGGCCAAAAACCAGTGTACAACTCTTTGGAGGTTTCCTTAGTTACACTAGGGGGTGAATGGCCGACAGATGGTGTCCAGAGAGAAGGCACTCAAAGTCTAGTTCTCCTTGAGGGTCGGAGGGGTGGGGACTGGTATTCAAGGCTGGCTACAACTTCTCTTGAGAGCAGGAAATCAGTTATACAGACTGAGACACAAGAGGGAGGGAGTGGGAGAGGACTCAGCAGGCATGAGGGCACGTGGGCTCACTGGCCCTGCAGTCTAGGACAGTGCTGAGACCTCTGAGTAACTTCCTGGTGGTCCCTCCTGCTCTGGAACCACTTAGGGCTCTGTGGGACTGAGAAAGGTAGCAGCTGACAGAGATGCCATGGCTAATCCTATCATTTTTCTTCTCTTTGAGCCACTGGACCTAGAGAGAGGCAGGAGGAAGGGAAAGAAACAGCTTCATCATGCCCCCATCCTAGAACACCCATGCAAAGCGCATGTCCTGTTTCTGTCCAGATCATGTGGTAAAGGGAAGCTCATGTTGCCCAATCTGGATAAGTCACCCAGGGCTCCTGTGAAGATGCAGACTTTGACTCAGAGGATCTGGGTGGAGCCCCAGAATTTGCATTTCTTATGAGCCCCCAGGTGGTGCTGAGGTTGCCCTGAAACTCTCTGTCAATGATACATATAACAACATTACAAAAAGTTTTTGAAAACATGTTTTACAATCAATGGAAGAGACTTCAAAGAAGAGGAACCTAAGGCCAGGACTGAAGCCAGATCCAAGAGAATACATGGGAAGAAAATGTCATACACTTTGGGGGATTCTTTATGGTCCAGTGGCCCAGGACTGCTACAATCAGAATTTCCTGGCAAAGTTCTACTCTCTGCACTGATCCTTTAACCCATGTTGTGCCGAGAGTCAAATTGGAGAGCACAACATAAAGCCACTACTCAGGAAGAGATATACCCCAAGGAAAAGGGTGAGCAATGAAACACAAAACAGAAAACCTGCATAGTATAACTAAGAGGCAAGGAAAAGTGTCTGTGTCACTCTTGACTTAGGGTAGTTGGGGAAAATAGTCTTTTGAGTTTTCTGAGGTACTGGCTGACCAGTGCGTGATTATGGTGTCTAAAATGACATTACATTACACGAGGTCTTAAAACTCCCAAGATGATCAGTTAAAGTAGAATCTGAAAAAGAAAATAATATAGGCCCTGGTTTATTATCAGTATATCCTGGTGCCTAACAGAAGCAATCACAAGTCCTCCCTGCAGGAATGCACTTTCAAGGCCGTACAGAATTATAAGATTCCAAAAACTAGGAGCTCACAGTCAAAATCACCATGCATGTAAGAAAAAAGACTGCCATGAGTTAGGGACTGCAGAAACAGCAAACCACAGAACCAGGCCCACAAAGACTTCAGATGTTGGAATAAATACAGACTACAAAACTGTTTGTCTAATTGGTTTAAAGAAATAAAGGAAAGAAGAAAAACTGCACAAAAAGCAAGAGACTATAAAAATGACGAGGCAGATTTTAAAAATAATCAAAATGCCTACTAATGATAAATATATATCCCTAGCTTCCTATATTGAAGCCAACATACTTTCTATTTGGAAAAAAAATTAGAAAATGTCCAGTCCCCTTCTAGGCAACCTGCTTAGACCTGTGCTGTCTCAGCATCAGGAACCAGCTATGAAAAATATTCTTCTAGAATCATTCCTCTCCCTAAACCATCCCTTCTTATGATATTGCTTGCTCTGGGATCCTGTGGCTTCCTTTCTCAGCTCCCACACAACTTCTGGCCCTCCTCCTTATTTGGGTAACACATTCAGACACTCTTCAGGTCCCTTCTCAAGTCCACATTTCACAGGACCCTTCTGTCCAAGTTTTGCAGGGATCTCAAATATGACTGTGCTAGCAACGGTTATAATTATCCCCTAATTTACTACCACTGGCTGCACACCTGTTTTCAAAACATCTTTCACGTCTATTGAAGCACAGACATTCACACAAATGGGAGAGATAGGCTTACAGGGTTGTAGTTATTCAGCTAGAAAGGGACAAAGTCAGGACTCACAGCCCCTCCTTCACAACTGTGTCTTCTGACATGGTCCAGTGCTCTTTTCACTATTCCACAGCTACCTTCAATTACAGCAAAGATTAATAACCAACCAGCACTGTCTGCCCCTCCATTATTACATCTGTTAAGCCCTTAGCACTCTTTATCAAACTGAATTGAAACTTTCTTAGTATTACCCAGTTGACTGGGAAATTTGGGGTCATTACTAAAGGCACTGTTATGACCAAGGAAATGTTAATTTATGTCCATGTATCTGGAGATCACGGGATGTGGTCAGCTGGGACTTAAGTACAGGTTCCTTCGAGCCAAAGTCAACCTAAGCGTAGCACGATGGGGAAGAGGGATGACAGGGAGTCAGCGGCCCCGTCAGTCTCCTTTTCCCATCTCAGGGCAATACCTGAAGTCCCACAGAAAAACATTTTTTATAACTCTCAAGGCAAACATTTAAAAAAAAAAAAAAAACCCCTCAAAACATGATAGTATGTATACCCAGCTACGTCAAGCGTGAAATTTGAGTCAGGCTTTTTTTTCTTTTTTTACCCTAGGGAGATTTCCTAGGCAAAAACTGAAAGGAAACCTGTGGCCGCCCTCTTGTGGGAAAGCCTAACACTGCATGGCCAGTCCCAGCCACTTGTGTGCGCACTTCTCTGCCGAATGTCAGACAGGCAGACCCTCACGGTATTTGCATTCTAGTGAAGGCCCATAGAAAATGAACACATGGGTAGATGAAGATCTTTTCAGATATTGAAAATAAAAGATAATGTCATATGGCTCCGTCTCTGTGCCACCAAGAGCTCTCACTGAGCAAAGGGTCCTGCAGGCTCTTGACAAACCCTCCCAGGTGGCTGGGTTGTTAAGAGTTAAATATATTAGAGAAAAACTTTACAAAGAAAGGTATTTGGAAAGCTGATGATTCATTCCTGGGATGTGTGTGAGCTCTGTGGTTTTCACTTCAAAGTGCAGCGAGTCGCTGGGCCTGGTGGCTCACACCTATAATACTAGCAGTTTGGGAGTCTGAGGCTGGAGGATTGCTTGAGTTAAGGAGTTGAGACCAGTCTGCTTTAATTGAGGTGGTAGGTGAACAATGGTAACAGTAGATAGAGACCTCTTGCCAAACCTCACAAGCCTTCTTCTGACTTAGATTCTCTATCTCCATCTCCCCGCCATACAAAAACATTCCTACTTGAGTTCTCTAAAGCTGGAACTTTTCCCAAGGACTTCATTGACACACCCCGCGCTGGCCCGGTAAGTGCTACATGATGCTAGCAATGATCCTTGACTGCCATCTACTGATATAAAATGCTAATGTCACATTTCTTTTCTATCTCCCCTAACCCCCTACATCCCCCCCTTTTTTGTTTTAAAATTATTTTTATTTTTATTTTTATATATGGGGCAGGCATCCTACCCACTGAGCCACAGGCACCGCCCTATTTTATTTTATTTTTTAGAGACAGTCTCATTTTATCGCTGTCAGTAATTGCCACAGCATCACAGCTCACAGCAACCTCCGACTCCTGGGCGTAGGCTACTCCTGAGTAGCTGGGACTACAGGCGCCCTCCAGGCCGCCAAGAGCAGAAACCGCGGTGAAGGAAGAGACTCAGAGGAGATTGGAGATCCGCACGGTTGTCAGCTGCTCCTGCGAAAGTGGAAATGAAGCCAGAAAAGCAGGAAAGGGTAAATCTTCAGACAAAAAAGAGCGACCAAAGGAAAAAGGGGAGCAAAGGGAAAACAGGCTGAAGCAGCTAACCAAGAAACGACAGAAGATTTACCTGAGCAAAAGAAGAAACTAAAACTGAAGAGAATCCAGCCGCTTTGGAGAGAAAGAAGCCAAGTCTGATTAACATCAAACACCGTGTCTTCTCAGGGGTCCCTGTCTCTCTTTTGGTACAATCCAGAGGAATATTTTCATCAACTACTTTGTAAATGCAAGTATTTTAGTAGTCGTAGAAACATTAGTGGGTTTTTTTTGAGACAGAGTCTTACTTTGTCACCTTTGATAGAGTGGCGTAGGGTCATAGCTCATATGGTTGTCACAGCAACCACAAACTCTTAGGCTCAACCAACTCTCTTTTCTCTGCCTCCCGAGTAATTGGGACTATAGATACTCACCACAACACCCCACAGTTTTTCGAGACAGGGTCTCGCTCTGGCTCAGGCTGGTCCTGAACCAGTGACCTCAGGCAACCCACCCTCTTCGCCCTCCCAGAGTGCTAGGATTACAGGCGTGGGCCACCGTGTGGCACCTTAGAAACATTTTTAAGAAGGATAGAATGCCACCTCACCTTATTATTTTTCTTTAATATTTTTCTTTTTATTTATTTATTTTTTGTATTATTAAATCATAGCTGTGTACATTAATGCGATCATGGGGTACCATACACCGATTTTATAGACCGTTTGACACATTTTCATCACACTGGTTAACATAGCCTTCCCGGCATTTTCTTAGTTATTGTGTTAAGACATTTGTATTCTAGATTTAGTAAGTTTCACATGTATCCTTATAAGATGCACCACAGGTGTAATCCCACCAATCACCCTCCCTCCACCCATCCTCCCCCTCCCTCCCCTCCCTCTCCCCCTTCCCCATATTCTTAGGTTGTAACTGGGTTATAGCTTTCATGTGAAAGCCATAAATTAGTTTCATAGTAGGGCTGAGTAGATTAGATACTTTTTCTTCCATTCTTGAGATACTTTACAAAGAAGAATATGTTCCAGCTCCATCCATGTAAACATGAAAGAGGTAAAGTCTCCATATATATTTAAGGCTGCATAATATTCCATGGTGTACATATACTACAATTAATTAATCCATTCGTGGATCGATGGGCACTTGGGGTTTTTCCATGATTTAGTAATTATGAATTGGGCTGCAATAAACATTCTGGTACAAATATCTTTGTTATAATGTGATTTTTGGTCTTCTGTGTATATACCTAGTAGAGGAATTATAGGATTGAGTGGCAGATCTATTTTTAGATCTCTAAGTGATCTCCAAACATCTTTCCAAAAGGAATGTGTTAATTTGCATTCCCACAAGCACTGTAGAAGTGTTCCCTTTTCTCCACATCCATGCCAACATCTCTGGTCTTGGGATTTTGTGATATGGGCTAATCTTACTGGAGTTAGATGATATCTCAAAATAGTTTGGATTTGCATTTCTTTGATGATTAAGGATGATGAGCATTTTTTCATCTGTCTGTAGGCTGTATGCCTGTCTTCTTCAGAGAAGTTTTTCTTCAAGTCCCTTGCCCAGCCTGCAATGGGATCACTTGTTCTTTTCTTGCTTATACGTTTGAGTTCTCTGTGGATTCTAGTTATTACCTTTGTCTGAGACATAACCTGCAAATATCTTCTCCCATTCTGAGGGCTGATTGCTTGCTTTACTTACTGCGTTCTTGGCTGTGCAGAAGCTTTTTAGTTTGATCAGGTCCCAGTAGTGTATTTTTGAAGCTGCTTCAATTGCCCGTGGGGCCCTCCTCTTGAAACTCGCCCAGACGGATTTCTTCAAGGGTTTTCCCTGCACTCTCTTCCAGTATTTTTATAGTTTCATGTCTTAAGTTTAAAATCTTTAATCCAGTGAGAGGCTATCTTAGTTAATGGTGAAAGGTGTGGGTCCAGTTTCAGTCTTCTATAGGTTGCCAGCCAGTTCACCCAGCACCATTTGTTAAATAGGGAATCTTTTCCCCACTGAATGTTTTCATTGGCTTGTCAAAGATCAAATAAGGGTAAGAAGCTGGGTTCATCTCTTGGTTCTCTATTCTGTTCCATACATGTACCTCTCTGTTTTTGTGCCAGTACCATGCTGTTTTGATCACTATCGATTTATAGTATAGTCTGAGGTCTGGTAGTGTAATTCCTCTGCTTTGTTTTTATTTCTGAGTAATGTCTTGGCTATTCGAGGAGTTTTCTGATTCCATGTAAAACGAAGTATTATTTTTCTAGATTTTTAAAGTATGACAGTGGAGCTTTAATAGGGATTGTATTAAAATTGTATATTGCTTTGGGTAGTACAGACATTTTAACGATGTTGATTCTTCCTAGCCATGAGCATGGTATGTTTTTCCATTTGTTAACATTTTCAACTATTTCTTTTCTTAGAGTTTCATAGTTCTCTTTATAGAGATCTTTCACGTCCTTTGTTAGATAAACTCCCAAATATTTCATCTTCTTTGGCGTTACTGTGAATGGAATAGAGTCGTTAAGTGTTTTTTCAGCTTGACTATTGTTGGTATATATAAAGGCTACCGATTTATAAATGTTGATTTTGTAACCTGAGATGCTGCTGTATTCTCAACTTATTTTTTAAGTGTAAAAATATTTTTTAAGAGGTGAAATCTTTTGCTGGTTGTTTATGTTTTGGTACAACCAGAAAATACTGTGGGATGTTGACTATGGAAGGCTTTAGCTGTCTTGGGTGTCAGCTTAACATTCCATAGATGATACTAGTTTTTATATCCTACAATACACAACATACTAAATGGGGAATATGGAGTTCCAGTCCTGCATTGAATGTCCTAAACATTTTAACTTACTTCTATTCCCTTATTGTTTTTTTAGTAGAAATTGTTTCCTAAAGAAAACCACCCCCTTGATCATGGCTCTCCCTTTCAGAATTACATTCATTCTGTAATACCTTTAGTCACCCTGTTTTCCTAATAATTTTGTTCATGTACTGAAAAAGATTGAAAATTTGAGTATATAGTATGTATTAAAATAAATTGTGACTGGCGGCACTTATGTAACCTCTTATTGATATTTGAAAATACTGGTACTTCATAGCCTCTCAAGGAAAATTTGCCTCCAGGTTTTAAGCTGCAAAGTCACTGAAATAACTGCTTAAAAGAGAATTATAGCCTGGTGCAGTGGGTCAAGGCTTTAATCCTAGCACTCTGGAAGGCTGAGGCAGGAGGATGGCTTGAGCTTAGGAGTTAGAGATATGCCTGAGCAAGAGCCAGACCCCACATCCACACACACACACACACACATCCCAGCTGGACGTCATGGCACATGATATAGCTGCTCAAGTAGTGTCTCAACGACTTCAGAGGCCAAGGCAGGAGGATTGCTGGAGCCCAGGAGTCTGAGGTGCAGTGAGCTATGATGATGCCATGACACTCCACTCAGGGGGACAGAGTAAGACTCCATACAACAACAACAAAACTAATAACAACCCCCACTTCCAAAAGGCAACTCATGCACCTGCTCATCAAAAGAATTACAATAAATACCTTTATTAGATTTGGGATACATATGTTAAGAATTGTGTACAAATTACAGTGTCTGTACTGAACTTCCAAACAACCAATAAAATCTCAATTACAAAAGAAAAAAAAAAAAAAAGGAAGCCAACATGTTGAAAGCTTGCACTTTGCTTCTTCCTACTTCGGCATTTCCTTCAAAAAATTTCTTACTCACGTAGACAGCAGTAGAAAGATATCGATGAACCTTTCAGTCAATGCTTCAAATTTAACTTGAAACTTGGCAATTAAATTTGAAACATAGTGATAGCCACTATTTATTGGGCATCTCTAAGCTAGGCATTGTACCAGGTGCTTTACATAGTTTCATTTACATTTTCATTCAACAATTTTATGAGGTATATGTTATTCTTAAAAGATTTCAGAAAGGTTAAATGATTTATTCACCGTCAAATAGTTAATTTGTAGAAGACTCAGACCTCATATGTCTGTTCGTGAAGCATGCAAAAGTTTACTAAATGATCCTCACAACGCCCTGGGGGAACTACAGGTGAATCCTATTTTCGGAATGAGAAATGGAGACCCAGAGAAATTAAACAATTTAAAGGTCACGCAATGAGTAATGCAAAAATGTTAAATGCCAAGCTCCATTCCCCACTTCCCAGGGCGTGGTCATTGCTGTGCTGCTTCTTGGCCCCCTCTGCCCCCCAGGGTCCAAACAACAGTTGTAATCTGCCATTCTGGAGTATTTACTGCCACTGCACTGAGCCTCACAGAGTCTGGGATACAGCCAAACCCCACCCTCCTGGGGTCTAGAGTCACCATGGCATGGTGCCTTATCTCCTGGGGCCTGACTAAACTCTATTGGCTCAGGTTCCCAAATTTCAGCTGTACCTTACTCTCCAGGCCCAAATTTCCACAGCATGCCTTCTTCCACTGAGTCAGGCCAGTGCTATACCTTGGCTTGACCCCAAGAGTACAATCACAGCTACAACCTGGTCCACTGGTTCTGAGCCGGCAGAGAGGTGCCTCAGAATACCAAGCCAGGCTCTATGGATAACCTATATCCAACCCTGCCACAGTGCGCAAAACTGCACTTTAAGACCCAGGTACCATAATAGGTTTGCAATACCCTGAGCCTAGGAGCCCAACCCCTACAACTGCTCTGATCACCTGCATCTGGACCCCAGCAATACTATAGCTGCCTGTAAGCCATATAAGACCTGAAGCCAAGGGTTTCCCTCAGCTAAGTCTCTTTCTTGTGGGGAAAATGATACTAGGAAGGCCACAAAAGCCCCTGCTACTGAGGACCTTAACAACCTACACTACCACTGCTGCTGCCACAAATTTCTACAGCTTGGACTACTGAAGCACCCTCAGTTATTGCTAATGTTGAACACAGCTGAAGAAACTGCAGGGAGGACTGGGGGCAGTGGCTCATGCCTGTAATCCTAGCACTCTGGGAGGCCAAAGTGGGTGGATTGCCTGAGCTTAGATTTGAGACCAGTCTGAGCAAGAGTGAGATCCTGTCTCAACTAAAAATAGAAAAATTAGCTGGGCATGGTGCCTGTAGTCCCAACTGCTGGGGAGGCTGAGGCAAGAGGATTGCTTGAGCCCTGGAGTTTAAAGTTGCTGTGAGCTTCCCAAGGCGACAAAGTAAGTCAGTCTCTCTCTCTCTCTCAGAAGAAGAAGAAGGAGGAGGAGGAGAGGAGAAGAAAGGAAGAAGGAGCTCACAGTGACATTGTTGGCAGGTGTCTGTAATAGATGTGCAAGTTCAGGAACAGGATGAGATGACTCTGCCTGGAGGAGATGGGCACAGTTACCTTTCTTTCCAGCTTTAAGCAAAAAGCAGCAAAGCAGCAATCACTGATCAGGGAAGTTACAGGATTCCTGCACTTTTTAAGTAATAAATTCCTGCTCCAACTGTCAGGAATTTGGATATATACTTTTAAGGTGGCAGAGTGAGACTCTGTCTCAAAAAGAAAAAAAAAAAAAAAAGAAACGACATGGAGACTATACCACTCTATCTACCCAGAAACAGTGATACCACACCTTTCCAAATTGGAATAAAAATCAATAACAGGAGGGAAAATGTATGAATACGTGGAACTGAAACAACATGCTCCTGAATGACCACTGGGGCAATGAAGAAATTAGGGAGGAAATTTTAAAATGCCTGGAAATAAATGAAAATAGAAAAACAACATATCAAAACCTATGGGATACGGAAAAAGCAACACTAAGAGGAAAGTTTGTAGCAAAACACCTACGTTTTCTAATTTAAGTACATAGAGATTTTTACAGTTAGTTACACATGATTTTTTTTTTTTTTATTGTTGGGGATTCATTGAGGGTACAATAAGCCAGGTTACACTGATTGCAATTGTTAGGTAAAGTCCCTCTTGCAATCATGTCTTGCCCCCATAAAGTGTGACACACACCAAGGCCCCACCCACCTCCCTCCTTCCCTCTGTTTTCCCCCCCATAACCATAATTGTCATTAATTGTCCTCATATCAAAATTGAGTACATAGGATTCATGCTTCTCCATTCTTGTGATGCTTTACTAAGAATAATGTCTTCCACTTCCATTCACGTTAATACGAAGGATGTAAAGTCTCCATTCTTTTTAATGGCTGAATAGTATTCCATGGTATACATATACCACAGCTTGTTAATCCATTCCTGGGTTGGTGGGCTTTTAGGTTGTTTCCACATTTTGGCGATTGTAAATTGAGCTGCAATAAACAGTCTAGTACAAGTGTTCTTATGATAAAAGGATTTCTTTCCTTCTGGGTAGATGCCCAGTAATGGGATTGCCGGATCAAATGGGAGGTCTAGCTTGAGTGCTTTGAGGTTTCCCCATAATTCCTTCCGGAAAGGTTGAACTAGTTTGCAGTCCCACCAGCAGTGTAAAAGTGTTCCCTTCTCTCCACATCCATGCCAGCATCTGCAGTTTTGAGATTTTGTGATGTGGGCCATTCTCACTGGGGTTAGATGATATCTCAGGGTTGTTTTGATTTGCATTTCTCTAATATATAGAGATGATGAACATTTTTTCATGTGTTTGTTAGCCATTCGTCTGTCGTCTTTAGAGAAAGTTCTATTCATGTCTCTTGCCCATTGATCTATGGGATTGTTGGCTTTTTTCATGTGGATTAATTTGAGTTCTCTATAGATCCTAGTTATCAAGCCTTTGTCTGATTGAAAATATGCAAATATCCTTTCCCATTGTGTAGGTTGTCTCTTTGCTTTGGTTATTGTCACCTTAGCTGTACAGAAGCTATTCAGTTTAATGAAGTCCCATTGGTTTATTTTTGTTGTTGTTGCAATTGCCATGGCAGTCTTCTTCATGAAGTCTTTCCCCAGGCCAATATCTTCCAGTGTTTTTCCTATGCTTTCTTGGAGGATTTTTATTGTTTCATGCCTTAAATTTAAGTCCTTTATCCATCTTGAATCAATTCTTGTGAGTGAGGAAAGGTGTGGGTCCAGTTTCAGTCTTTTACATGTAGACATCCAGTTCTCCCAACACCATTTATTGAATAGGGAGTCTTTCCCCCAAGGTATGTTCTTGTTTGGATTATCAAAGATTAGGTGGTTGTAAAATGTTAGTTTCATTTCTTGGTTTTCAATTTGATTCCAAGTGTCAATGTCTCTGTTTTTGTGCCAGTACCATGCTGTCTTGAGCACTATGGCTTTGTAGTACAGATTAAAATCTGGTATGCTGATGCCCCCAGCTTTATTTTTGTTACAGAGAACTGCCTTAGCTATACGGGGTTTTTTCCGGTTCCATACAAAATGCAGAATCATTTTTTCCAAATCTTGAAAGTACGATATTGGTATTTTGATAGGAATGGCATTGAATAGGTAGATTACTTTGGGAAGTATAGACATTTTAACAACGTTGATTCTTCCCATCCATGAGCATGGTATGTTCTTCCATTTGTTAATATCCTCTGCTATTTCCTTTCTGAGGATTTCATAGTTTTCTTTATAGAGGTCCTTTACCTCCTTCGTTAGGTATACTCCTAGGTATTTCATTTTCTTTGAAACTATGGTGAAGGGAGTTGTGTCCTTAATTAGCTTCTCATCTTGACTGTTATTGGTGTACACAAAGGCTACTGACTTGTGGACATTGATTTTATATCCTGAAACATTACTGTATTTTTTGATGACTTCTAGGAGTCTTGTGGTTGAGTCTTTGGGGTTCTCTAAGTATAAGATCATGTCGTCAGCAAAGAGGGAGAGTTTGACCTCCTCTGCTCCCATTTGGATTCCCTTTATTTCCTTGTCTTGCCTAATTGTATTGGCTAGAACTTCCAGCACTACGTTGAATAGTAAAGGTGACAGAGGACAACCTTGTCTGGTTCCAGTTCTAAGAGGAAAAGCTTTCAGTTTTACTCCATTCAGTAAAATATTGGCTGTGAGTTTGTCATAGATAGCTTCAATCAGTTTTAGAAATGTGCCACCTATGCCTATACTCTTCAGTGTTCTAATTAGAAAAGGATGCTGGATTTTATCAAATGCTTTTTCTGCATCTATTGAGAGGATCATGTGATCTTTATTTTTGCCTCTGTTAATATGGTGGATAACGTTTATGGACTTGCGTATGTTAAACCAGCCTTGCATCCCTGGGATGAAGCCTACTTGATCATGATGAATGACTTTTTTGATGATAAGCTGCAATCTATTGGCTAGGATTTTGTTCAGAATTTTTGCGTCTATATTCATGAGTGAGATTGGTCTGAAATTCTCCTTTTTGTTTGGGTCTTTTCCTGGTTTTGGTATCAGGGTGATGTTTGCTTCATAGAATGTGTTGGGGAAGATTCCTTCTTCCTCAATTTTTTGGAATAATTTCTGCAGTACAGGAATAAGCTCTTCCTTGAAGGTTTGATAGAATTCTGGAGTGAAGCCATCTGGACCAGGGCATTTTTTGGTTGGAAGCTTTTTTATTGTTTCTTTGATCTCAGTGCGTGAAATTGGTCTGTTCAGGAGGTCTATTTCTTCCTGGCTGAGTCTACTGAGAGGGTGTGATTCCAAATATTGATCCATTTCTTTCACATTGTCGAATTTCTGGGCATAGAGTTTCTGGTAGTATTCAGAGATGATCTCTTGTATCTCTGTGGGATCAGTTGTTATTTCCCCTTTATCATTTCTGATTGAGGTTACTAGAGATTTTACTTTTCTATTCCTCGTTAGTCTGGCCAATGGTTTATCTATTTTATTTATTTTTTCAAAAAACCAACTCCTTGTTTCATTAATTTTCTGAATGATTCTTTTGTTTTCAATTTCATTGATCTCTGATTTGATTTTGGGTATTTCTTTTCTTCTACTGAGTTTAGGCTTAGATTGTTCTTCTTTTTCCAATTCCATAAGATCTCTTGTGAGATTGTTGATGTGCTCTCTTTCTGTTTTTCGAATGTAGGCATCTAAAGCGATGAATTTTCCTCTCAAAACTGCTTTTGCAGTATCTCACAGGTTTTGGTAGCTTGTGTCTTCATTGTTGTTATGCTCAAGGAAGTTAATGACTTCCTGTTTTATTTCTTCCTTCACCCATCTGTTATTCAACAGAAGATTGTTTAATTTCCATGCCTTTGGGTGGGGTCAAGCATTTTTGTTAGAGTTGAGTTCCACCTTTAGTGCCTTATGGTCTGAAAAGATACAAGGTAAAATTTCAATTCTTTTGATTCTGTTGATATTTGTTTTGTGTCCCAGGATATGATCAATTTTGGATAATGTTCCATGGGGTGATGAGAAGAATGTATATTCTTTATCTTTGGGATGGAGTGTTCTATATGCGTCTATCAAGCACAGTTGTTCTAGGGTCTCATTTAAATCTCTTATATCCTTGTTTAATTTCTGTTTAGAGGATCTGTCCAGCTCTGTAAGAGGAGTGTTAAGGTCCCCTGTTATTATGGTATTATCAGAAATCATATTGCTCAGACTGAGTAAGGTCTGTTTCAAGAATCTGGGAGCATTTAAATTGGGTGCATAGATATTTAGAATTGAAATGTCTTCTTGTTGTATTTTTCCCTTGACCAATATAAAGTGACCATCTTTGTCTTTTTTGACTTTAGTTGCTTTAAATCCACATGTATCTGAAAATAAGATTGCAACTCCTCTTTTCTTCTGAATTCCATTTGCCTGAAAAATTGTCTTCCAACCCTTGACTCGGAGGTTTAATTTGTCTTTTGAAGCCAGGTGTGTTTCTTGCAGACAGCAAATGGATGGCTTGTGTTTTTTAATCCAGTCAACCAATCTATGTCTCTTCAGTGGGGAATTCAAGCCATTAACATTTATTGAGATAATTGATAAGTGTGGTAGTATTCTATTCGTCCTATTTTGTGAGAGTCCATTGCTTAGTTTTATCTTTTGCAACAGTGTGGAGGTTAGGTTCTGTCCTTTAATTTCTGAGTTCTTACTTTGCTGCTGATCCATTGTGGTGGTCAGTGTGCAGAAGAGGTTGAAGTATTGCCTGTAGAGCTGGTCTTGTTGTGGCGAATTTCCTCAATATTTGTATATCCGTAAATGATTTGATTTCTCCATCAATTTTTAAGCTTCGCTTAGCAGGGTACAGAATTCTGGGCTGGAAATTGTTCTGTTTAAGTAGATTAAAGGTAGATGACCATTGTCTTCTTGCTTGGAAAGTTTCATTAGAGAAGTCTGCGGTCACTCTGATGGATTGCCCCTGTAGGTCAACTGGCGCTTACTCCTGGCAGCTTGCAGAATCTTTTCTTTTGTCTTGACTTTGGACAGGTTCATCACAATGTGTCTTGGAGAAGCTCGTTTAGAGTTGAGGCGACCTGGGGTCCGAAGCCCTCTGATAGCAGAGTGTCAGAATCTTTGGTGATATTTGGGAAATTTTCTTTTATAATATTCTCTAGTATGGCTTCCATTCCTCTGGGGCATTCTTCTTCCCCTTCTGGAATTCCTATAAATCGTATGTTGGAATGCTTCATAAAGTCCCATAATTCTGACAGTGAATATTCTGCTTTCTCTCTCTTCTTTTCTGCCTCTTTTACTATCTGAGTTATCTCAAAAACTTTGTCTTCTACCTCTGAAATTCTTTCTTCTGCATGGTCTAACCTGTTGCTGATACTTTCCATTGCATCTTTAAGTTCCCTGATTGACTGTTTCATTTCCTTCAGCTCTGCTATATCCTTTTTATATTCTTCATATCGTTCATCTCTTATTTGATTCTGTTTTTGAATTTCCTTTTGGTTATTTTCCACTTTATTAGCAGTTTCCTTCATTGTTTCCATCATTTCTTTCATTGTTTTCAACATGTGTATTCTAAATTCCCTTTCTGTCATTCCTAACATTTCTGTACTGGTGGAATCCTCTGCAGTAGCTACCTCATGGTCCCTTGGCAGGGTTGTTCTGGACTGGTTCTTCATGTTGCCTGGAGTTTTCTGCTGATTCTTCCTCATGAGTGATTTCTTTTATCTGTTTCCTTGCCCTAATTTTCCTTTCACTTCCTCTTGCTCTTTAAGTTCTCGTGCCTGTGGACTAAGGGTTACAGGACCAGAAGGGTGAAAAGGTTGAAGAGCAAAAAAGGGATGAAAGAAAGGAGGACCGAGTGATAAGAGAGAAAAAAAAAAAGAAAAATAGAGAAAGGAGAGGGGGTGGGTAAAAGGAATATTGACACAAAGAAGAGAGGCACAGAAAGAGGGAGACAGAGCAATATAGGTGTACAGTAGGGTACTTTGATACAACCTTAAAAAAAAAAACACCTTCTGGGGGTGCCCAGTTGGGTGGTTCCCTTGAGGTCAACAGCTGTTTGCTAACCTGATCAGACACAGTACCCCACCTCCACCAAGTAGAGAGGAAAGACAAAAATGCTATAAATCAATCCAAAACAAGCAAACAGAAAACTTTATGGGATAAAATTGGCTGGAAAAACCAAATAATAGCAGTAGAAACACTAACAAAAATGAAGTTCTAATTATTGAAATAGGCAGCAATGGGAAATTATAATTAAACTAGAAAAATTGAGAAAGAAAAAGGATCTGTATGGAAAAGGTTGAACTTAAAAAACAAAACAACAATCAACAACATCAAAATAAACAAAAAAAACAACCAAACCAAAAAAAAAAAAAAAAGAGAAACACAACCAAAAACAAAGCAGTATGTATATGTTATTGAATATTGTCTGGGCAACACGTGGTCTTCTGGGGTATGAGATGTTAGTCACAGTTCTGATACGACTGGAGGCTGCTAGTTTCTCAAACCCCAGCAGGTAGACACCCTAAATCTCTCTTCAGCCCACTTAAAAGGCACTTTGAACTTGTTCACTTGCTGAGCAGAAGCTTTCCCAGGGGAAGTGCTTGTCACTGGAATCACTGCTGAAGTGGCTATCCACTTACCCTGTGTGCCAAAACTGGTCTCCCTCTGCCCCCGAGGGTTAGGGCTGCAAGGCGGCTCAGACCCCGCCCTTAGGCTACTTGGTCGCTGGGTTACCAGCTCCCACCCAGTTCTAGCTCTGCGACCCTGAGGGCGGAGCTTGCCGGGGCAGATCCCTCACAATGTCTGCCTGTGACCCAGAGCCAAACACTATTAGCTCCGTCTGGCTCAGCGGCTCAGACTGGGGCCCTAGACAGCGGCCAAAGTTCTCTGCACTCCCGCTCAGGCTCTCCCCAAGGCAGTTCAGCTGAGTGCCAAGTCCAAAGACACCGAAACAGTTCACAGGTAAGGCCTTTCTGGTTTGCAGTCTCACTGCTACTGAACTTACAGTTGCGGGCGGGTTTAGACAGATTGAACACACGTGACCACTTGCCGGTTTTCCACTGTTTTAGTCCTCCTCTTGGGGTCCACAAGTCTCTCGCTGACTCCCTGTATCCTCTCAGGGGTGATGATAGGCAGATCCCACCATCCAGAGATGCCTGGAGTCCTATCTCCCCAGACTCACGGTGCCCAGATGCAAGGAAGCTGTTACTCGGCTGCCATCTTGCTCCGCCTCTACACATGATTTTTTTTATACCTGTGGTATCAGTTGTAATATCTCCTTTTTCATTTCCAGGTGAGCTTATTCTCTTCTATTTCTGGTTAGTATAGCAATAGATCTATTAATTTAGTTTATCTTTTCAAAGAACCAACTTTGTTTCATTGACCCTTTGTATACATACATTTTTGTTTTTTATTTCATTAAGTTCTGCTCTGATTTTTGTTATTTCTTTTTTTTCTGCTGGCTTTGACTTGTTCTTCTTTTTCTAGTTCCTTGAGATGTGATGTTAGATTGTTAATTGGTAATCTTTGTCTTTTTCATTAGGCATTTAAGGCTATGAACTTTCCCTTAGGATTGCTTTTGCATAAGTATTCAAAGTTTGCATCCCTTATGTCATTCAGTTCAAGAAATCTCTTAATTTTCATCTTAATTTCTCATTTACCTAAGAATCATTCAGCATCAGGTCGTTTAAGTACCATGAATTTGTGTAGATTTGAGTGTTTCTTTTGGAATTGATTTCTAGTTTTATTCCACTGTGGTCTGAGAAGATATATGATGTTTTAATTTTTTTGAATTCACTGAGACTTGTTTTGTGACCTAAGTTATGGTAAATCCTGAAAAATGTTTCATGTGCAGATGAGAAAAATGTATACTCAGTTTTTGAGAATAATGTTATGTAAATGTCTATTAGGTCCATTTGTTCTAGGATCCTGCATAAGTCCAGTGTTAATTTTTTTTTTCCTGCTACAATCATTTTTCCAGTTCTGTCAGTGGAGTTGTGAAGTCCTTGACTATTAAGACATTACCATTCACTCCTTTGCTTAGATCCTGAGGAATTTGCTTTATGAAACTAGGCACTCTTATGTTAGGGGCATATATATTTAAGATTGTTATGTTTTCTCACTGAATTATTTCCTTATAATTGTACATGTATAATGAACATCATTGTCTTTTTCTTCTTATTAATATAAATTAACTTGTTGTTAATTTAAGGTCTATTTTGTCTGATATGGGAGTAGCTACAACTGCTCACTTTTTGATTTCCATTTAAGCAGATTTTGTTTTTATCCCATTACCTTGAGTTTGTGCAAGTCTTTGTGATTTAGATGTGTTTCTTGGAGACAGAAAATACTTATGTTGTGTTTTTTCATCATTTTCACAGTGTTTACTTGTGTGGGAAACACTTTATTTCTCCTTAATTTGCAGGATACAAAATTCTTGGCTGGCAGTTATTCTGTTTAGGAAGACTAAACATAGGACTGTATCCCTTTCTGGCTTATATGGTTTCTCTTCAGAAGTCTGTTCTTGATCTGGTGGGTTTTCCTTTGTAAGTTACTTGGTGTTTTCACCTTCATGTTGACTTTGGCCAATCTAAGGACTACTGATTGTCTTGGTGGTTACCTCAATGAATCTCCTAGGTATTCATTGAGCTTCTTGTATCTGGATATCTAAATCTCTAGCACAGTGGTTCTAGAGATTTAGAACCCAATGCTGCAACCCTTTAATATAGTTCCTCATGTTGTGGTGACCCCCAACCATAAAATTATTTTTGTTGCTATACCATAACTGTAATTTTGCTACTGTTATGAATCATAATGTAAACATCTGATATGCAGGATAGTCTGAGGCAACCCCTGCGAAAGAGTTGTTCGACCCCCAAAAGTGTCAGGACCCACAGGTTGAGAACCGCTGCTAACAAGGGAAGTTTTTCTCAATTATTCTCTCAAATAGGTTTTTTCCAGGCCTTGTGATCTTTCTTCTTCACCTGCAGGGAAGCTGATGATTCTTATAGTTGGCTGTTTTGCATAATCCCATATTTCTTGTAAGCTTTATTCATTCTTCTCAATTCTTTGTTCTTTATTTTTGACTGAATAGGTTAATTTGAAAGAGTTACTTTTAAGCTCTGATATTATTTCTTTTTCTCAGTCTAGTCTATTCTTAGAGCTTTCCACTATGTTTTATATTTCCCTAAATGAATTTTAATTTCTAGAAGTTCTATTTTTTTAAATATGTTTATCTCTTTAGTCAATTTTTCATTCATCTTATTAGTTGTTTTTATGATTTCTTTGAGTTGGCTTTTCATTTTCTCTTGGATTTCATTAAGCTTCCTTACAATCCATATTTGGAATTCTTTTTCTATCATTTCAGTGGTTTCTTTTTGCTTTGAATCCATTGCTAGAGAGCCCATGTACTTCTTTGGGGATGTCCTTTCACTCTGATTTTTCCTACTTCCAGAGTTTTTGCATTGATTCCTTCTCATCTGGGGCTACTGGTGCTTTTTGTTTTTGATTTTCTTTTGTTTAGAGGAGGCTCCCCCACCCCCTTAAGGATGTGTCTATAGCATATGCTGGATAAGGAACATTGGCTTTGCTTGTGGGTACTTTGATAGGGGTTCAGATTCTAGATGGATACTTTGTTGCAGAAATACCTACTGTGATGTTTTTCTTGATTACAAGTTTTTTATAGGCTATAGCAGTGGTGAGTTATGCGCATGGGCACATTCCCTGTTTCTTGTTGACAAGGGAAGATGGAGTATTTTGGAATCCTTTCCCTTTCCCCAACACTGTGCTCTTCTTAGGAGTGTAAATTATATTCCAATACCTAGTTTGGTCTCTGAGACAGTAGGTGGTGCTTGTGAGGAAAAATCAGCCATGCCCTGTATAAGTGGGTCAGTATATGCTGTAATGGGCTGTACAAGTTGCTGGTAGGTAGTATTTGCAGGAAAGAACCAGATTCAGTATTATTTTCTGGGACCTATGACCAGCTCTAGTCCCCAAGAGAAGCACTCAAATGCCCCAGCCAGTGGGTGGGGCCCTGGAGCTCCCAGGGTACTACTTATTTTCTACCACAACAGAGGTAGGTGAAGGAGCGAGGGTGGATGGGGCTGGGTCAGGTGAGTCTGCCTTCAGGTTCCAAATGGCAGGCACAGGAATTGTCTCAGCATGGGTTGTCTTCACTCCCAGGCTGCTGGAAAAAGCCACCAGGGAGGGCTGAGGCAGCCTCACCAAGCCAGAAAGTCTGCTCATGGGGCAAGGGTTCTCTGGGATTCACAGACTGGCTCCCTCCTTCCCGTTCCAGGGTCTCCTCTGGTGTCTGGCCACAAACAGAAGCCCAAAATTGTGGAGTCTACCAGCAATGTATCTGTGTGCTAGGAACTTCCCTGTCAAAGATCCCACCTTGACTGAAGGTGCAGCTTTCATGTGGGAGAGGGGTACTCCATGAGTATGCTGTTGCTTGGACCCAGACTACACTCTGCTTTCAGTTCTTTCCATGTCGGCTCCCTTATTCCCAAGACTAATTCACAAATCTATCGTTGGTGCCCCTAAGCAACCCCATACAGTCTTGGGAGTATGGGATCTGGCCTGTAGGTCTGTTTCCTGGCCCCTCGGGTTCAATCCCTGACTATGCTAGGGGGAAATGTGCTGATCTCAAGTTGCCTGTGGAATGCTTAAACAGATTTGATACACCTCCACTTCAGGGTATGCCCTGCTTTACTGCAGCAGCCAGGAAAGTAGCACTAGAGAGGGCCAGTAGGCAAGAGAGCTCACAGTCCAAATACTCCTTGGTCTGCTGCACATTTTTAAGAGGAAAGGCCTGAGACCCACTCTTTGTGGAGACCTTGATGTAGTAGACACACCAACAGATGGGAGGCAGTTAGTCCTGAGAGCCCCAGCTCAATCATTCTTTAGAGGTACCTACATCACTTGGCAGCACTGGATGGCAGAAGAGAGGAATGAGTCTGAATGGAGGAGGGCTGGTGTTTGGTTATTTTTTCCCCCTCTTCCTAGAAGGCAACCTTCCCAGAATGTCCAAATTCTGGGATCCCACTGATTACTCAGGACCCACTGATAACCCACTGATAACCCCTATGGCCACCACAGTTTTGGCAGGGGAGTTAGGAAATGTTTGTGTGGGAATAAGTAACATGAAAACTGAGGGGTTGAAGCTCCCAGAGGAGGACAAAGTTGCATAATGGTGGGGAAGCAGTATGGTGCCCACCATCCTGGTTCTGGTCTGTTGTGAAGGGAAGTAGCCACAAGGTGACTGGCAGCTTGATGCTTTGTTTTCAAGAAGTTTCTTGTTCACTGGTAGCAGCAGCTTTTGGGCTCAGGAGAATAGAAAATCTCTCTATCAGTTCAAGAGCCTGATGACTTCCAGAGGGAAAGAGAAACAAAATCCCCACCTACTCTTTCCACAGAGCACCAGATTTCTCAGGTGTTGATCTCTGCTGATATCTTGCTTCTTTCTGTTCTGATTCTCAGCTTCAACCTGTGACTATTCAATAGGTTCAGGCACCTTCCCCTCTGAATTACACTTGAGCTATGTTTTATTTTTTGTTTTTGTTTTTCCATCTCAAACCTTTCCCTCTTTCTGAGACAATCTGGTGACCAGTGTCTCTAGTTAGCCATCTTGCCCACAATTCCTGATGAATTTTTAAATTAGTTCTAACAGGTATTTTGGAGGTGTGTGAAATATTTATGGTTTTATAATATAATATTTTGCCATTTGTGAAGGAAGATAAGTTTACTTCTTCTTTTCCAATTTGGATGCTTCAGCTATGGGTGCCCAGAAGCAAGGGAGGTGTGCGAATTTCTGAAGAGACTTACCAGCCAGGATGGATACTGAGCAGGACACACATCAGCCAGTGAGTGCTGGGGGTGAATGATATAGTTATCAGAGCATAAAGGTGGCAGAGAGGTAGCGTTGTTGTTGCTGGGCAGAAGGATGCTAAGGTCCATACTGTAGGGGAAACAGGCAGCATGGATAACAATATGAGGCACTATAAGAGCAGTTCCCACCTAAGAGTTCATGGTTAAGTGGAGAAGATGATCAGATAGGAAAGGAGAAGCCAATCCATTTCTTACCCGACCACAGAAGGTAATCATCTGAGTCAGCAAAATCAAGGCTCAGGAGCCCTGGAAGGCCATTAGAAAGGGTCCTCATTAGAAAATTCTTCTAGGGTCAGAGTGGTCAGGCGTGCTAGGGTATCTGAGAACGTGGTCCATAGGCCATTTAGCAATTCCTGGACACCCCTTAGAATACAAAATATATGATAACCAGAATCTTGTGACCATCTTCACAAAATATTCTGAGATATGTACAAATATCACACTTAATGACATCCTTTGCTCATTAACCTTGGATCATGATAAGAATCTGCTCCTCCAGAGTTATAACAGCTACTTGGCCCTACGGTCTCCTACTCTTTCCACTTCTTTTTCCTTTGTCTCCCAGACTCTGGTTATTAGAGAAGCAGATGCCTTCTGCCCTTGCTCCCATGTGCTCAATTTCTTTCTCAGGATCTTGTACATAGTAAATGTTCTGTAAAGTTTGTTAACTCCAGTTAATAACTCCTTTTATTAGCAGAAATTCTTCAGAGACCTTCAAAGCCCAGTCCCTGCTGCTTCTTCCTTAGTCCTCAGGCACCTCTGAGTCTCCTAGACAGAGATAATACCCTCAAATGTGGAGGGTGGCATGAAGGCTTGGAAGTGAGGGAATAAAGAGACAGGAATGACATACAGAAGCAAAGGCAGAAAGAAGAAAAGTAGAAATAGTCCCATGCAGAAATAAACAGAGAGGAGTCAAAGATAGCCATGTACACAGGAAGAATAAGGTATAGGCAGACATAGAAACAGGCCTATAACCCAGAGAGAACACCAAGAGGTCTTGAATGGTATAGGCAGACAGACATCTCCCTGACAGTGAAGCGAGAGGCTCTTTGGTCATGCATCCACTCAGGTCAGTGAAAGCAGATTGGCTGCTACTGTCTTTCAGAATTGACCAGCCAGAGAGCTGGTTCCAACATTTCTTGTGGTTACAGCCTCAGACAGAATTCCTTTGAAAACATATTTCTTTTTCTGAAAAAGGCAAGATTATCAGTGCAGTTCCTACCCAAGTAAAATCAGCCAATGTTAAGGAGTAAAAGGGAAGTGCTTTGTGGTGGAGAGGACCGTACCCAGCAATAGGGAGGAGCCTAGAATTTTGGGCTCTCCTCTGTAACTAATGGGTACATGGCTTTGTCCACACTGAGCCTTGGTTTTCTCATCTGTAATGCAATCACAAAGGTCCCCTCCACCTATGAAGTCTGGACATTTGTGAGAGAAGCTGATGGACTGAGAGAAATGGATATGGGTCAGCATAATTTGGAGCTTCAGAAAAAGAAAGGAACACCAAGGTACAGTGGTCACATGCATTTTATGGCAGAGAGTTTGCTGATACTCAATTGAATACAATCACATCAAACAGGAAAAATCAACCAGCATTTAATGTAACTAAACTGGGCCTTATTAACTAGACACATACATGTACTCAGAATGTAATTTCAACAGACACTGGAATTTTTGTCTGTCATGTTCTCTCCTTATTCCTAGTGCCTAGAAAAGTGCGTGGTACAAAATAGGCACTAAATAAATATTTTGTTAATGAACTTATGTGTTGCTTATAGGAAAAAGAAAAACCCACTAGAAAAACTAAAGCTTTGGTTATCCCAATTTTCATTCCTAGAATTTTTCCAGGCCCATATCTCATGTTCCTTGACAGTGGATCTGAGTGGCTAACAGATGGGAGGACACAGAAAATCAAGGAGCAGATAGAGTAAGGAGCTGGTTCTTCTGAGCTGGTTCGGTCAGATCAACCTGGCAAAAGTGTTGGTTTTTTAAAAGCAGCAGTGATTTTTTTGGCTATTTCAGTTCATTCTTGACCAAATCTTCTCTTTAAGTAGTTTATTATAAAGAATTGTCGCATCACACTAACTTAAAGGAAAGGATGAGGGAGATATGTAAGTTTGTCAAGTAGAAAATTAAATTAAAATGCTGAATATGCTTTAAAAAAAAATCTCTTATCAAAGGAAAGTCTAGGACCTTAAAGCTTTACTGCTAACTTCTACCAAGCATTCAAAGAAGAACTAATACCCATTCCACTTAAACCATTTCAAAATATTGAGGCGAGGGAATACTCTCAAACTCATACTACAAGGCCCATATCACTCTGATATAAAAACCAGACAAAGACACCAAGAAAACTGATGAATAGGATCTCTGATGAATATAGATGCAAAAATCCCCCCCAAATACTAGCAAACCAATTCAACAACACATCAAAAAGATTATTCATGATGATCAAGTGGGATTCATCCCAGGGATGCAAGGAATTTTTATCATATGCATATCAATCATGCTGTATCTTATCAACAGAATGAAGGACAGAAAATGATGATCATTCAATTAGTGCTGAAAAAAAAAAGCATTCAATGAAAAGGTTATCGTGAACTGGCTGGGTGGAGGAAAAGAATTAACTTCAAGATGGGCAGCGCCTGTGGCTCAAAGGAGTGGGGCGCTGGCCCCATATGCCAGAGGTGGCTTGTTCAAACCAGCCCCAGCTGAAAACTGCCAAAAAAAAAAAAAAAAGAATTAACTTCAAGACTTCAGACAGGGAAAAAGGGGTCAGGTGAGCAGAGCTGAGGAGGGCAGGAAGTGGGAGATCCCTTCATGGGAGCACTGTACCCTTTCTCAAAGAGTTATGGTTGCCCACATCCTCCCACAGAAAATCACATGGGCTTTTCAGATTTTTGATAACACTAGATGAAGCAGCAACTTCTACAGAACTTTCCCCAGCCAGAGGACCAAAATTTCATTTCAGAATTGGAGTTTCCAGGAAGGGATTGCTTCAAGGCAGCTCTGAGCTAACTTTTCACAGGAATAATAGAAAAGGAAGGTACGAGCTTTCTTTTTCTTTTTACTTTGCCTTTCAGATCAAAGTTTTCTTGCTCAGAAAAGGCTAGGTTCCTTGGAAAGTCAGAGGATTCTAAGGGCAGTAATTCTAGGGCTCCCAGCTGCATTGTAATGGAAGTCTTAGTCACCGCAGTCAGGCAAGAGAAGGCAATCAAGGGGATCCAAATAGGACCAGACAATAGGACAATTTGATTGTCACTCTTTGCAGATGATATGATTATATATCTGGAAAACCCCAGGGAATCAACTACAAAACTCCTAGAAGTGATCAAGGAATATAGTAACGTCTCAGGATACAAAATTAACACTCATAAATCTGTAGCCTTTATATACACCAACAATAGTCAAGGGGAAAAACAATCAAAGATTCTATTCCCTTTACAATAGTCCCAAAGAAGATGAAATATTTGGGAGTGTATCTAACCAAGGACGTGAAAGATCTCTATAAAGAGAACTATGAAACTCTGAGAAAAGAAATAGCTGAAGATGTTAACAAATGGAAAAATATAACATGCTCATGGCTGGGAAAAATCAACATTATTAAAATGTCTATACTACCTAAAGCAATTTACAGATTTAATGTGATCTCTATTAAAGCATCTCTCTCATATTTTAAAGACCTGGAAAAATTAGTACTTCATTTTATATGGAAACAGAAAAAACCTTGAATAGCCAAGACATTACTTAGAAATAAAAACAAATCAGGAGGAATCACGCTTCCAGACTTCAGACTATATTATAAATCAATAGTATATGGAATCAATATTATAGATCAAAACAGCATGGTAATGGCACAAAAATAGAGAGGTAGATGTATGGAACAAAATTGAAGACCAAGAGGTGAACCCAGACACTTAAAGTCATTTGATTTTTGACAAGCCTATTAAAAATATAAATTGGGGGCGGCGCCTGTGGCTCAGTGAGTAGGGCGTCGGCCCCATATACCGAGGGTGGCGGGTTCAAACCCGGTCCCGGCCAAACTGCAACCAAAAAATAGCCGGGCGTTGTGGTGGGCGCCTGTAGTCCCAGCTACTCGGGAGGCTGAGGCAAGAGAATTGCTTAAGCCCAGGAGTTGGAGGTTGCTGTGAGCTGTGTGAGGCCACGGCACTCTACCGAGGGCCATAAAGTGAGACTCTGTCTCTACAAAAAAAAAAAAAAAATATATATATATATATATATATAAATTGGGAGAAAGATTTCCTATTCAATAAATGGTGCTGGATGAATTGGCTGGCAACTTGTAGAAGACTGAAACTGGACCCACACCTTTCTTCCCTAACAAAAATTGACTCTCACTGGTTAAAGGACTTAAACTTAAGACATGAAACTATAAATATTCTTAGACAGAGGTCAGGGGAAACCCTTGAGAAAATTGGCCTGGGAGAATACTTCATGAGGAAGATACCCTGGGCAATTGAAGCAACATCAAAAATACATTACTGGGATCAGATCAAATTAAAAAGCTTCTGCACTGCCAAGAACACACTAACTAAAGCAAATAGACAGCCCTCAGAATGGGAGAGGATTTTTACAAGTTATACTACTGACAAAGGTCTAATAACCAGAATCCACAGAGAACTCAAACTTATTACTGAGCAAAAAACAAGTGATCCCATTTCATTGTGGCCAAGAGACATCAACAGAAGCTTCTCTGAAGAAGACAGGTGCATCACCTACAGACACATGAAAAAATGCTCATCATCTTTAATCATCAGAGAAATGCAAACGAAAACTACTCTGAGATATTATCTAACTCCAGTTTCAGTAGCCCACGTCACAAAAATCCCAAAACAACAGATGTTGGCGTGGATGTGGAGAAAAGGGAACACTTCTGCACTGCTGGTGGGAATGCAAGCTAGGACGTTCCTTTTGGAAGGAAGTTTGGAGAACTCTCAGGGATCTAAATGTAGACCTGCCATTTGATCTTGCAATTCCTCTCCTAGGTGTATACCCAAAGGACCAAAAATCATTTGGCAATAAAGATATTTGCACCAGATTGTTCATTGCAGCTCAATTCATAATTGCCAAGTCATGGAAGAAGCCCAAGTGCCCATCAACCCATGAATGTATTAATAAATTGTGGTATATGTATACCATGGAATATTATGCAGCAATAAAAAAATGGAGACTTTACCTCCTTTATGTTTACATGGATGGAGCCGGAAAATATTCTTCCTGGCAAAGTATCTCAGGAATGGAAAAAAAAGTATCCAATGTACTCAGTACTACTGTGAAACCAATTTATAATAACTCACACTTGTATATGAAAAATGAAACACAACTTTAGGCTATGATGAAGGAGGGAAGGGGAGGGCGAGGGATGGGAGGAGGTGGGAGGGATTGTAGGGGATAGTAGGGGAACCACAACTACGGAGCACATTGCAAGTCCAAGTTGGTTCTATCATGTGTAGAACACAAATGTCCTAATGCTATAATTGGGTAAATGAGATGAAAGCTATGCTGATTAGTATGATGTAAGCACTCCAATTTGTACAAATAATCAACACACTGAAACGGGCATAAATGTATTTATGATCTATGTACAAAAGACTTGGTAAAGAAAAAAGAAAAAAGTTTCATAAAACAGATTTAGTAGTTGTGGGCCAAACAGGTTTCAGTTCAGATTAATTTTTTAATTAGGATTCCTAGTTTGTTTTTTAACTTTGTTCTGTTCTACAGAACATAAATATTAAATGCTTATAAAATACACCGCATTTAAAATGCTTCAAGGACATAACAAACATTTGAGCACAAAACAATGTGTTATGCTTTCAAGAATACAATTACAAAACATTGCAAAGAGAAATTAACAGCCTCAAATTAGTAGTTACTGCTATAAACACACTTGTCCAAAAAATGACAAGCAATTTCCTTCCTTGTTTTTACCATCTATATTTTAAATTTCCTTTCTGTCATTTCTAACATTTCTTTACAGGTGAAATCCTCTGTGGTAGCTACCTCATGATCCTTTGGTTCCTCCTCATGAGAGTTTTTTCCTTGTCAGCTTTCTTCCCCAATTATTTTCTTTCATTTCCTCCTTATCTTTAAGTTACTCTGTCTCTGGCCTTAGGTGTTGAAGTTTCCTTTTCGTATAGGACCAAAAGGAAGAGAAGAGTCAAGAGCAAGAAAGGAGAAAAGATAGAAGAAGAGAAAAGAAAAAGAATAGGGGGGTAAAAGGGAAGATTGACAGAAAGAAGAGACAAACAGAAAGAGAGAGAGAGATGTAATAGTGGTGTTCAACAGGCGGTTTTGACATGCACCCAGAATTCCCAGCCTCTACAGGTGGGTTGGGTAGGTCCCTTGAGGTCAGGAGCTCCTTACCATCCTGAGCAAAAATAAGACCATCAAGTAGAGAAACAAAAAGAATAGCAAGATGTTGTAGTGGGGACCTAACAACAGCGTCCTTCCAAAGGCCAATGCAGAAGGACCCCTTAGCCCAGGGGACCAAAGTCTCCTTGAGTCTGGCCAATGCTGTGGCACCCTGGCCAAGGCCTCAGAGTGAGGTTCTGTCCCATAAATTGAATACAGATTGATAAAGAATAAAAAAGATCAAAAAAAGAAATAATAGTGACAATAAAAGTCTATAAAGAAAATTAAAAACAAAATTATATAAGATGTAAAAAATGGGGATATATCTTAGTTTTTATTTGAGAAATTTATGTGGGAAAGATAAGAAAAGTAGAAAAATCTTTACAAAAAAAGAGAGACCTGGAAAAAAATGGAAAGAACATAAATAATAAAAGGGGTAGAAAAACCATAGCAAAGATGGAATCTTCATTATTGAAGAAAGTAAAAATGGAAAAATAAAAATGCAATAAAATGAAAGGAAACAAGAAAACAAACAAAACACCTTAAGGGACAAAATTGGAACCAAAAAAGCATGACAGGAGCAGAAAAACTGTAGCAAAAATGAAACCCTTACCATTGAAGAGAGAAACAAGGAAAGATTATAAATACACACATGAAAGAAAGACAGAGAAGGAAGGAAGGAAGGAAAGAGAGAAAGAGAGAGAAATAAATAAATAAATAAATAAATAAATAAATCTACGGTAAAAAAGTTGACAACAAAAATTTAAAAAAAGGAAAAATATATATATAGCCATATATTGCCTGGACAACAGGTGATGTTTTGGGGTATGAGATATTAATTTTGATGCTGATATGCCTATATAAGCTGGGAGCTGAAAGCCTCTATCTTGATGAGGAGACCTGGTCCTGTCTTCCTGATGCCTTTGCCCTCAATCTCCTCAGGGTTGAGAGCCTGAAGCTCTCATCAGCCTGCTTAATAGACACTCCTAGACCTTTCCAAACTGCGTCCCTTGGCATACAGTGACTTTCCCAGGAAAGTGTTTTTTGCTCAAGTCTCCCCATGGGTGACTGCCCAGCTCAGCAGGAATACCAGAACTACCTTGCAGATGAGAGCTCCACTCTGCCTGGTGGCTAAATCCCTTCCCCTGGGCTCTATTCAAGATTACTTGCTCTCTTGGGTGGCGCCTGTGGCTCAAGGAGTAGGGCACCAGTCCCATATGCCGGAGGTGGCGGGTTCAAACCCAGCCCCTGCCAAAAACCAAAAAAAAAAGATTACTTGCTCTCCCCACCTCTCCCAAGGTAACTCTAGCAAGTGACCAGGTCCCCCCTTCCCCTCAAAAAAAAAAAAGGCCTTCTATGTCTGAAAACCTCCGCCAAACCAACTGGCTTTGCCAGCACGCAATCACTTGCCTTCTGTGCGGGTTCTTCATTGCTCTTGATCTCTTCATTGGTTCTTGGAGTCTCCTGCTGCCTCCCTGTGCCCCTGAAGCTATATCTCTGGGCAGGGTCCCCCAGCCAGAGATGGCTGGAGTTCTCCCTATCTCACCATAAGTGGCGCAAAGGAGATGTCACTAGTCTGCTATCTTAATTCTTATCCCACAAATAAGATTTTTAAACTAATAAAAGAAAATCCATTTTTAGAAGTCTCATTTGCCACATTTACCTTCCTCTTCAGCTGAAAGAATGAATCACAATGGCCACAATTTTGTTAAAGACTAAAATCCAACAGGTAATTTCAGTATCATCTGCTACTCTAGTAGGAAAGACTACCAGGCAGTCTAGTGGGGTTATCAAGTTACTTGGCACAACAGGCACAGAGTCAGAATAGTACTTCCAAATAAGCAAGATCATCAAAGCAGCTCACAATATGTAAGCTCCTTCACCTCTCCAAGTCATCTATTATGTCATTAATTCAATGAATTAAGCTAATTTTAGCTTGTCTAACTGAGCTGTTCATATTTTAGAAGGAGGAGGACAGAAGGAGGGCCCTAAGGACATTGCACCCAAACTCAAGCTGAGCAGTAGCAACCTCTGCCAGTGGTCAGCCCAGTTGTTCTTGGTAGTGCAGAAATGGCTGCCGGGACAGAGGCATGTAGCCTATGCCAGGGGCTATGCCTGTGCCAGTGCAGTCTTAATTTCCTTCTTAGTATCTGCATTTACCCACTCCATATTCAGAAACATATTGTTTAATTTCCATATGGTTGTATATTTTGCATTATTTTCCTTGTTATCAATTTCTAGTTTTTGTTTCATTAAGATGAGAGGAAATAATTGGTATGATTTAATTTTTTTGTTTTTAATTTTTAAAGACTTATTTTGTGGGCAGCGCCTGTGGCTCAGTGAGTAGGGCGCTGGCCCCATATGCCGAGGGTGGCGGGTTCAAACCCAGCCCCGGCCAAACTGCAACCAAAAAAATAGCCGGGCGTTGTGGCGGGCACCTGTAGTCCCAGCTACTCGGGAGGCTGAGGCAAGAGAATCGCTTAAGCCCAGGAGCTGGAGGTTGCTGTGAGCTGTGTGAGGCCACGGCACTCTACCGAGGGCCATAAAGTGAGACTCTGTCTCTAAAAAAAAAAAAAAAAAGACATTATGTATGCTAACATATGGTCTGTCCTTGAGAATGATCCCTGAGCTGAAAAGAAGAGCATGTATTCTGCAGCTGTTGAATAAAATATCTTGTAAATATCTACCATTCACTTGGTCTACAGTGCAGATTAAGTTCAAATTTTCTTTGTTGATCTTCTGTTTGAATGATCTGTCCAATGCTGACAATGGAGGTTTCCATTGATTACTGTATTGGGGTCTATCTTTCTCTTTAGTTATGATAATATTTGCTTTGTATATATGGGTATGCCCTTGTTGCATATATATTTAGAATTGTTATATAGTTGATTTCTTTATCATTGTGTAATAACCTTTTTTGTCTCTTTTTTACAGTGTTTGTCTTGCATCTATTTTATTTGATACAAGTATAGCCATTCCTGCTCTTTTTGGGTTTCCATTTGCATGTAATATCTCTTTTCATTCCTTTATTTTCAGCCTATGTGTGTCTTTACAGGTGAAGTTGTTTCTTGCAGAAAACATACATTTGGCTCTTGTTCTTCCATTCATTTAGTCCCTCTACATCTTTTGATTGGAGAGCTTCACATTCAATGTTGTTATTGACAGGTTTGGACTTATTCCTGCCCCATGTTAAAGCTAACCTAAATCCATTTTCTTCACCCCCGAAATGGATAAGACATGATTATCATTCTGATTATGTAGCCCTGGTCATCCAGCGCTGGTTAAGCAGAAATAATAAAATGGCCAAGTTTGCTTCCCAAAGAGGTTTTTATAGAAAGGATCTTATAATCCAGTGACTTTTCTGTCCCTTTCCTCAATCCCAGTGTATTCTTTTACTTTCCTGGAATTCCTAGTGATTCTCAATGTCACAGTTGTCACCCTCCATTCCCTCAATATACAGGTATCTAAATTGTATGGAAATTAAGAAACTAATCTACTTTAACTACAGATGAGTGCTAGTTCTCCAAGGGCTGTGCTTCTAAATGTTGGGTAAATTTTCAAATGCATGGTAAATAGGATCCTGGATTCTATCATGTCAAATATGTTTTTTATCTTCATTTTGTTTGCACTTTAATTACAGATATTTCTCACGATTAAACTTTAAAGGTCCTCTTCCAAGAATATTCCACAACTCTCACCTCTCCAAGTCATTTGTTATATCATTAATTCATTGAATTCATTGTACAGACACAAATGCATGCATTTAAAAATTTGCTAAGCACTTTTGGGCACTGTTCTCGGCACCAAGATTCAAAGATATGTTCATTATTCTTAAAAAGTTCACAGTGCATTGGGAGAGAAATATGTCCTCAGAAGCTTGAAATGTAATATGATGCAGATGTTAATATGGACATATTTATGGCTGTGTGAGCAAAGAACAGATATCTAAATTAATTTTAGCAACTATCAGACGGTATTGCTTCAAATAACAAAGTGTGTAGGAGAAACCAGCTGTAGACATAATGGACCTAGAATTCAAATGACATCATCAGGATGTTCCCCTTCTTTTGGTTTCAGGGCACTTTTTTGGCTTTTAAGCTGATGGCGAAGCTGCCTGAACTGGCTAGGGTTGACTCTAGCCCAGAAAAGAACGAGAAGAGGCCCAGGTACATGGATGAGCCACAGCTTCTCAAAGATGTATCTGTGCAAGCCCGTGTATTGAGATCAGCTCTACACACTTATTCCAGAAACAAAACTGCTCTTTACATGTCTTTCTAAATAATACTGCCCTGAAAAAACAAACAAACAAATAAAACACTGCCCTGCATTCTCAACTCAATTTGAAAAGACTTCATGACACAAATTTTTGAGCTATGAAGAGGAGCTTAGCTTGATGAGTATATCACAGTGATGAAAACAATGGCCTCTGGAAACAACTAAGCCCCCAACAGATTCAGGTTTGGCTTCAGAGATAAGCCTATTTGAGGTGTCTACTCTCTTTGGCACATGACAGAGAAAAGCCTTCACAAGCAACAGAATTTTTTTTAGTTTTAGATCCATCATAGCCAGAAAACATCTTATTTTACAGGGAAGAAATGGAAAACAAAAGGTTGTGATTTATGTTTCCATAGTCAATAATTATCAAATTGAAACCACATATTATGAAATAGCATAAACAGTTAGATACTTTGTGTACATGTGCCAAAGTATCTATGCAATTGTTTCTATGTATAAGATTAACCAGTAATTTATATTTTCATCTATATTCTATTATATATATATATTTTCTACTCAGCAGCCCAAGAGACATTGCTGAAGCACAGATCTGAACGAGTCATTTTCTTGTTTAAATCTCTTACGTGGATCTCCTTTGCTCTCATAAGATTTTATTTCTTATTTTGCAGGGATTTAAAACAGAGTTTTAGAACAACTAAGGTAGAAGTCTAACAGGACAGCCTCATGAAAATATGGGACTTCAAAAGAATGAAACTTTAGTGTATTTCTCCTTAATGAGAAGAAAAAAAAACTCCAAGAAATTATTTTACTCAAGCTTGGTTCTGTGTGAAGAAAAAATCTTTCTCTCAAGAATTGTAACCACAAGTTAGTATCACATTGTGGTCCCAATTTACACAACCTATGTTCTTCCTAAAACTTCAAATGACCAGTGAGGTTTCTGAGGACATCCTGATACATGAAAGCCATGCTGGGAAGTTCCCCCAGTCAATTAGCAAAAGAAAACACAAATCCTTTCTGAAAGAACTCAACTGCAATTCAGGCATTACAAAATTTTTACAAAGAAGCTCCTAAGGAAAGAACGCAGCTCACAGTCAAAATCACAAACACAAAAAATAAAGCACCATTTGAAATTGCCAGAAAAAAACAATAGACAGTAAAATCAGACATACATAGTTTATAGCATTGGAATTATCAGAGAATTGCTTTTTATTTCAACATATTAAGGGATTATAGATGTTTTGGGTTATATGGTTTATTTCTGAAATGCTTGAGTCCCAGCCATAGGGATTCCCACGACTCACATAGTTTTCATATTACCCATTAGGTTGGTTTATTCCCCTCCTTTCTTCCCTCCTCTACCTGTTTAAGTTCCACTGAGTTTTACTTCCCTCTGTGCACATGTGTGCTCTTTGGTTAGTTCCAATTTAATAGTAAGTGCATGTGGCGTTTGTTTTTCAGAATTATAATATTGCTATACTTAAGAGGGTAAAAGGATATAAAAGAGAGTTGACAATACAAGCCAGCATCAAGAGATTAAAAAATAACTAATCAAGTTTAAAAACAAAATATCAAATGAAATTTCTAGAAATTAGTAATATAAAAATTGAATTTAAATTTCGGTGGATGGATTAGACACAGTGGAAAAGAGCTGAGTAAACTGGGAGATATATCTGAAGAAATTTCCCAGAAAGCAGCCTAGAAGACAAAGAAATTTAAAATGAGGAGAAATTAAGATAAAAGATATTTTTTATAAAAGATATAAAAAGGTTTCCTATATGTTAAATTAGACTTACAGAAAGAGAGAATAATAAAAATGATAATAAGAGTTAACAAGAATATAAAATTTATTAGTGTGTGCTCCTGTTTTAAGATACACTTAGATAAGTTAATTTATTAATTTTCTTAGTAAGTCTGTAAAGTAGACATTAATGTTATTCCCATTTTACAGATGAGGAAACAAACATGGCAAACTTACAAACATTTCTGTATGGTCCAAGAGATGCCAAGCAGCCTGGCTTTGTGTCCTTAACAACTCAGCAACATTTTAAGGGATTATAGCATAACATTGTCCAGAAATATTAAATGATAATAATACTGTTGAAATCTAGGAAACTTCACAAATACCAAACATGATATGAAAAAGAAAGCCACTAGACACGTTTGAGTTAGCATGTACCACTGTAGAGAAAAAGGAGAGGTCTTAGAGAAAACAAATAGAGATCACTACAAGAAAATGGCCACTTGACTGATGGCCAGTCCCACATCAGTAACACTGGCAGTCAAAAGGCAGACCTTCAGTATGCTGGGAGAAAGTAGCTGTCATCCTAGAATGCCAAGCCTGGGAAAGGTAACTTTAGAAATTGAGGATGAAACAATGATACATCAGGCAAAAACTGGAAATTTACTACCCAGAGGCTCTCACAAACAAAGCTGAAGAATGTGTTTTGAGAAATGGAAGGAAGATATGATATGTGAAATTGGAGGATGAACAAAAACACTCATGGTGATATGGATAAATGTGAACAAATACTGGCTATTTAAAACAATAATAAGTATTTAATATATTGGGGGGAAGGATCAAAATAAAACACTGGAGGATAGGAGGAAGGTAACAGAAGTTAAAACTTTCCGAGGTCCTGGTGTTGCTCTCAAGGAAGGCAGACTTCCGGTGACAATTGTACAGTTTGCCCACTATATCAAAGTATGAGGACACGCTGAATCTCAGAATTCTCCTCCATTGACACACACTCCCTGCAATGCAAAGGGGCATGATCTCGGGTGTTCATCACTGGAACGGTGTCTTCATTGCCTGGAACGGTGCCTGGCACATCATAGGCACACTACAAGTAGCATTTAATGAATTAATAAATGAGTAAATACACTTCTATGACTGTTTTAAATGCTTCATAGTTAACTATAACTCAGTTTGGCTGCCACATAAGCATATGAAAGGAAGCGATAGGTGATAAGGCTGAAAATATTGGTTGGTTCTAGATGATCTAAAAGTAATCTAGCTAACAAATATCAGGAGGTAGAAGGAGAAATGTGACAGATTGTGTGGTGTGCTAAGTGCCCCATCTTTTATAAAGGGACTCAATGTATCCAATTGTTAACACTGATATATCTAAAATGGAAATGTATTTTTATTATGCAAAACTTCTAAAATAATTAAGAATGGGAAATGTACACATTGGCTGCTGTTTGAGAATGAGGACTTTACAATTCATTTTCTACACCTAGTGTCATTTAAAATAAAACTAATCCATATACTTTACTTCTGTGATTGAATTTTAAAAGATGAGGTGAGTCGGGCCACACAGGGCTTTGAATGCCAAGCAGAAGAGGGCAGACTACTATCGAGCTGTGAAAACATGCTTTGCTAAGTGCGTCTGCTTTTTGCACTGGCTCACAATGGGCAACGAAAGAATCCAGGATGGCAGGGAGGGAGATCAGATGGTGTAGGATGAGGCCAAGATAAGAGTTTGGAGTCAGGCCAAATGCTGAGAAATGTCTCGTGAGGTTTCTTGCTTCACACTCTGATTTGCTAGAACTCCCGGAGCAGGAAATCACAGGGTTGTCCAGCATCTTGATAAGCCTCACTTGGTCACCAGTTTCACTCAAGCTCCTACAGGCTCCTCCATCCAGAGGGCAGAAAAGCATCCTGGGCTGTTTGCCAATCCCAGGAAAGTGCTTCCTTCTCAACTCACCACCTCCAGCAGGAAGAATGGTGATGAGGTAAGAGTGTTCAAGGATCATCTTCTTTCAAAGGCAGTTTGAGTTTTCCCCTCCTAGTCCACCTCCCAATAAGTTCATCTTGGGAGTGCGATCTTCAACAAGAATCTGGAGATATGAAGCTCTTTTGAGGGAGTTTTGGATGCTGGCAGTTTAGATGGTGGGAGATTCAAATAGGATCAACCAGTTTCTTTACATTTTTGTCTTATCTCCTTATATTCTCTCCTTCTCTTCATCCATTGATATCTGCAATTGTGGAGAGAAATATTTGGCTATCTTTAATTTAGGGAACGAGATAGCGTTCAGGCAGTACTTCTCAAAGCTAAGTTGTTAATACCTCAGGTTTCATGGATTTGGTTGCTATGCGAAAGACTTTTTCTTTGTACCCATTGTATCTCTTTATTGTCCCAGCAGAAAACACTCCTCAGACACACTATATAGGTAGTTGAGAAGAGTTTAATGAAGAGACTTTTACAAAGGTGTGATTAGAGTGAAGGGAAATGTCTGAAGAATGATGAAATCCTCAAAAGAAAGGAAGAGTGAAGCACTGTTACTATTGCTAGGCCCAATGGGATAAATTGAAAGAAAATTATGAGAACTCAGAATGTGCGGAAGCTGTAGCTGGGAAAGGGCCACCAGACAGGGGCTATGTCCTTAAGTAGGATGATGATGCAACTGTGAACTCACAGCCTACAAGGGAGCGAACCAGGAAATCAAAACCCCTGAAATCACTTCCTTCCTGCTCTCCAATCTCCTGTTAATGTATTTCTTTGACTAAATGCAACCAGGAACTAGAAAGAAGGATAGCCCATTTATAGCCCACAGAGATGTCTCCTCCCAGGAAGGAGAGGAGGGTAGAAAAGGTTAGACATGAGATCCTGATGGCAAGTGGAGAAAATTCATTTCTTCCTATAGCCTCTTTTTTTTTTATTGTTGGGGATTCATTGAGGGTACAATAAGTCAGGTTACACTGATTGCAATTATTAGGTAAAGTCCCTCTCTTCCTATAGCCTCTTAACAGTTTCCATTTCCTAGGAATCTATCTCAATGTGATTGGATCAATTTCTCATTCTAGAATATCTCCTCCCAGTTAGTTTGCTTTGTTTTTGACCTCCCATTTAGCATCACTTCTTTGTACTATTATCTCACTATCATCCCAAGTGCTTGAGAATGGAATGTAGTTGGAAAAAAAGGGTAGGAGTACATAGGTATTTGTAAGTATTTTAACTTTATAATTCTGGCTGTTCTAAAGAGAAACCTATTATAATGGTGACTTGAATAAGAAAGAAAGCTTTTTACTCCTAGATTAATGACACCAACATGTTAGACATCAAAGCTCCTTCCAATTTTTCACCCCCATCCTGAAAGAAATGCCCTCATCCTTATGCTCCTACATGGGTCCTGAACACATCAGCATTCCAGCCCTGGGGAAGAGCAGAAAGAGCACAGGAAGAGTTGGTTATATTACTTCCTTTCACCTCCTGTTGACTATCACCTGATCACACCGTGCCATCAGCATCAAGGGAGGCTGAGAGATGGGGTCCTTTTTCTGATCTAAGACTCTCTGAGTTATTATGTGTGAGAAGAGGAAGATGACTACTGGGGCAACTAACAAGCAGTCTCTATAACCCCTGATTCTCTCTTGGACTATGTGCTTGCATAGCTTTTTCCAGGAGTGCTTCATAAATAGTGAATGATGTAGCCATGGAACACAAGCCGACATGGGAATGGGCTCCAGGAGACCAGGACTGGTACCAGGCCTGCTTTTCACCATATGTTCTCATGAAAAGCTTTTGGGCTCCTTAAGTCTGGGTTTCTTCCTTTGTTACATGAGAATATTACAATAGATGAGGGATATTAGCTGGAAGCTGGGGATACAATAGTGAACAACCACAAGAAAAACCAGGCAGGTCTAGGCATTATAGAGCTTTGAATTTAATAAGGGAGACAAAAAAAGTAGACATACACTTAAAAATAGAGCTGTACTATATCCAGATGACCTTGTAGCTGGAACCCCACTGCTATTCTAGCTAAAGCCAGCCTGAGAGACACAAAAGATGAAGAAGACACAAGGTCAGAATACCCTCGGAAGCCAAGGCACCTTAGCACAGCCAGAGGGCAAGGGTTGGGTGTGGAGGAGCAGCAGACACAGAGCTGGGTTCAGACACTGCCTCTGCCACTTATCATCTGGGTAGTCTAGACTCAACCTCTATGAGGCTCAATTTCCTTGGAGAAAAGAAGATAACGATGATGATACCCCCTCTTAGGGGATGCAGCACAGATTAGAGGGAGATGGTATGTGTAAGGTATTAGCACAGTGCCAAATGCCACATAGTTATTTTTTTTAAATGGACATACTAAACCCACAAGGACTTGGACAGATATTTGTACAAAACGTTCATAGCAACATTATTCATAATAGCCAAAAGATAGAAACAACCACAATGTCCATCAACAAATAAAAGGTTAAACAAAATGTGACTTACCCGTACAATGGAATGTTGTTCAACCTTGGAAGGAGTAGGATCCTGATACATGCAGCATGGATGAACCTTGAGGACATGAGGCTTGGTGGAATAAACCAGACACAACAGGACAGATGTTGTATGGTCTCTTTCATATGAAGTACCTAGAATGGTTAGATTTATAGAGACAGAAAGTAGAATAGAGGTTACCAGGAGCTGGGACAGAAGAGAGGAGTGGAGAGATAGTTTTGGATGGATATAAAGCTTCATCTGGGGATGATAGGAAGTTTTGGAGATGGATGGTGGTAATGGTTGCACAACAATGTACATGAATTTAATGCCACTGAATCATATACTTAGAATGGTTAAAATGATAAAGGTTACATTATTTGTATTTTACAATGAAAAATAGACTAAACCATCTTCTAAATGGTCTATAGCCCCTGCAAACTGTTCACTTCCATGAGTAAAAAAGGCAAGATGCCTTGAAGGAGGGCAACAGATGTTGTGGTTTTCCTCCATATCCTTATCAGGCCAACCAGGGCTACTGGAACTAAGAGCATGTGATGGTTGCATTCATCATCCTTGATGCTAACTCTGCACCCCCAAGAAGGACACATCCCCTTTCCATGTGGAGGCCTCCTGTGTGAGTCCTCTGCAGTGTGGATTGATATCCGTCTTTTCTGAAGCAGAAAAGGGCTCATGTATTCAGTGGTTTGCTCCCACTTGGCTTCTATTCACATCTCTTCCCCTTCTTTGATCGTTACCACTTCTTTGACTGTTACCACTTAGTGCATCTTAAATTTGCTTAATCAAGGCTCAAACAATCATGATTTTAAAGTTCTATTTTGGATTTGACTTGAGCATTACTTGTTGGTTATCTACTTCCTGTGTGTGTACTTGACACCAGTCTCTGGCAATGGGGCTGCAGGCTGGTTAAGAACAAGGACTCTGACACAGACCTGTGGATTCAAATGTAGACTCTACCATTTGTTTGCAAGAGACCTGGAGCATATCACTCAATCTATTTGTGCTTTAGTCTCCTTATCTATAAAATGGGACTAATAGTACTGCCCTCATTAGGCCCTACAGAGGGTTAAAAGGCTATACCTGAGGAGCACCCCCTCAGCTGCTTTCACAGATGGTGAGTGGTGGGCACTGATATGAGAAAGATCTCCTTCCCAAGTGGAATTCACCAGCATCTGCCTTTTCACCCAAAACTCTGAACAATGTAAAAATGGACTGGGCACTTTTGCTATTTCCCACCCCCTTCCGCCAAAGAATCCTTTCCAGAGATGCTTTAATCAGCAAAGCAAACTCCACTCAAAATCAGTCGGAGGAGAGTGGGGTCCTCCTTAGAAACTTCCTCGACTCACTGCCACCTCCCTCTCTCCTTTTCCCAACTTGCCCCTTTCTCCTCTAAAATGCAGAGCAATTCAAATGAGCCCTAAATCCTCTCCCTAAACTGTGGGTTTAACTCCTGTGGGCGCTCATTAGTAAAAGCCATATCCGGACCCTCCCTGGGTTAGAGACAGAACAGTGCCCATCACCGGCCATCTGTAAAGGCAGAAGGGGTCCTTTCAAATACACCAGTGTTCCACAAAAGGAAACATGAGGATTGAAATGTTCTTCATTTCTTTACATGTGTGTTTTCTGGTGATTGATTTCATTTTTAAAACGTTTGTATTACATTTAACACAAATTTTCAACTACTGTTTGACTCCCATTTATTTATTCATTTTTGGATTACAATTTTTTGAACACCTACCGTGTCTCTGACATGGAGCTAGGCACTGAGAATCCAAAAATGGACAAGAGAAAAGTGTTCCCCATTGAGTCATTCTAGCCCATTTCTAGGTGTGATCATCCTCACACCTGTTCCAGCAAGAAGTCACATTCCCTTCACGACACTAAATCATGATCTCCATTCTGCCTAGTGAATGGACTCCTTTCAGTCACTAAGGATGGCCTGGGTCCTGCCTGGGCTTCCGATTTCCAGCCCCAGAGAGGAAACCTCTAACCAGGAGAGAAGGAATGCTGGGTTCAGAGTCTTGTCTCTTCTTGTTTCACACAGCCTGCCCAGATTTTCTCCTCCAGGGGACATGACATGGCCTAGTACAGTGAGTGGGGTGTTTAGACTTTAGACTATTCTCACATCAGTAGAAGACATGACAGTTGGAGTAGAGAGAGCCCAGTCTTTAGAGTTAGTGAGAACTGGGTTTAAATCCAGGTACCAGGACTCCCTGGCCTTCAGTAAATAGTTTACTCTTTTCGAGCCTCTGTTTCCTTCCCGCATAACACATGGTGGGCAATTCCCACATAGCAGGTGGTGCTGAGAATCAGGGATCACCACCCAGGTGCTCATGTCTTTTTTCTGTTCGCAGGAGCACTGACGGAGGGTTTCTGAGCATGAACTCAACCATTCCTCCAGTGACTGAAATCATAACAAAGAATGGAAATGAACAGCACCCTCTTCCAACTTGTGGCAAAGAGCCTCTGATCCTGTCCTCGCTAATCCTCGCCATTGCCCTGGTTGGGCTGGCAGGAAACGGGGTTGTGCTCTGGCTCCTGGGCTTCTGCATGCGCAGGAACGCCTTTTCCGTCTACATCCTCAACTTGGCGGCCGCCGACTTTCTCTTCCTTAGTTTCCTAATTGTAAATTGCCTGGGGATCGTCATTGGCACCTTGCATAGCATATCGGTCTTCATCCCTAACGCCATCGCCACTGTGTTGACTTTTGCTTACCTTGCAGGTCTGAGCATACTGAGCGCCATTAGCACCGAGCGCTGCCTGTCGGTCCTGCGGCCCATCTGGTACCGCTGTCGCCGCCCCAGACACCTGTCTGCGATCACATGTGCCCTGCTCTGGGGCCTGTCCCTGCTCCTGAGCATCCTAGAAGGGGAGTACTGTGGCCTCCTGTTTAGGTGGGGTGACTATGATTGGTGTCGCATGTTTGATTTCATCACTGCAGCGTGGCTCATTGTTTTATTTGTGATTCTCTCTGGGTCCAGCCTGGCCCTGCTGGTGAGGATCCTCTGCAGCTCCCAGCGGATGCCACTGACCAGGCTGTATGTGACTATTGTGTTCACAGTGCTGGCCTTCCTCATCTGTGGCTTGCCCTTCGGCATCTACTGGTTCCTCTTAACCTGGAAAGTTGATGTGTTCACTTGTTACCTTGATTTGGTTTTAGTTGTCCTGTCCTGTGTTAACAGCAGCGCCAACCCCATCATTTACTTCTTCGTGGGCTCCTCTAGGCAGCGGTGGTGGCGTCAGCAGAGGAGGACCCTCAAGCTGGTTCTCCAGCAGGCTCTTCAGGACACCCCCGAGGTGGATAATGGTGAAGGAAGCTTTCCTCGGGGATCCCTCGAGATGTCCGGCAGCAGTTTGGTGTAGCAACTCAGTCTCTGGTTGGGTCAGACAGATGTAGCTTTGAAAACCAGCTTCCCCCATCACAGTTTGGGAGTTTGTTTGAGAAACAGAATTTCACTGTTGCCCCAGGCTACAGTGCCGTGGTGTCACTCTGGCTCACAGCAACCTCAAACTCCTGGGCTCAAGTGATCTCCTGCCTCACTCCCCTGAGTAGCTGGATCTACTGGCGCCCCCTATCATGCCCAGATAATTTTTTTCCCTATTTTTCGTAGGGTCGCTGTCTAGCACTTAGGCTGGTCTGAACTACTGAGCTCAAGAGATCCTCATGCCTCAGCCTCCCAAAGGACTAGGATTATCATCCCCTGATCCTAAAACTGTTAAAGAAATAATCCTCCTCCCAAGGATGAAATGACACAATATCTGTTAAACAAACACCAAGCGCCCAAGTGCAGTGTCTCTGGAACTGCGTCACAGGAGCCCTACACTTCCCCATGACCTTTGGCAACTTTTGGGTCCAGAACTCTTCCCACTATCCCACTTTGGACGAATCCCACCTTCAGCAGAAGGCCGAAAGCCGTGCAGGAAAATTCTAAACTTTGGTCATTGCACTAAATAGAAAGGAAAAAAAATGTTGCACTTTTAACAAGTTTCTTTTTTCTCTTCCCTGAGATTTGTCTCAAATTAGAAAAATGAAATACTGATCTAGACCCCAAAGAGCAGTCTTCTTTAACTTTGGCAGGCCTCAGAATATCTCCCTAGCTTTATAAATGTTTATTGAATAAATGACTTAATGGATGAATAACCTGATGAATTTTTAAGTTATGCTGCACAAAATCTCCATTTACCAAATTGAAGCCATCATCTTTAAATTTATTGCTTTCACTATTTTCAACCTTTGCAAACATAAAATTGGGTTTTATAACCAGATAAATCACTGTCAAAGCATAATTAAGGCTTGAAACACAATGTCTTTTTGTGTTTTCCTTTCAAACGCTGTCCCATTCCTTCCTCTTTGGCTTTGCCCAGTTCTTTCTCTCTAGGGGTCTGAAATCCCTCATGGCAGGTTTCCAATGTGTCTGACTACACTCTATGTTCTTTGAGGACGGGATGTATGTCTGATGTGCCTTTTAATCCAAAGACCATACAGCATTTACTTTATTAATTGAAACTCACATATTTTATACATTTGTATATTCTATAAAAATAATATATGAATTTAAAATATACCTCTAAATAATTTTTATTATTTTTAATTAAGGTATAATTAAGAAAGAATGATATGTACAGACATAAGTGTATAGTTCAATGAGTTTTGTTAAATGAAGGCAACTTTGTAACCGAAACTCCATTCAAGCATGAAATATTTTCATCACCTCTGAAAGGTCCCTTGAGCTCCCTTCACATTACCCTTCCACTCCCACAGGTGATCATTGTTCCTGTTTCTAACACTGAATATTAGTTTTGTCTGACCTTTGACTTTACATATTTAGAATCGTATAATGTGTACTTTTTTGTTCTTAGCTCTTATGCTCAACAGGATATTTTAAGGATTTTTCTATGTCATTGCGTAATGTATACCAGTAATTTGTTCCTTTTATAAAGCCGACTACTATTTCATTGTATGGATGTATCACAGTTTAACTATTTTCACATGGGTAGATATATGGGTAGTCTTCAAGTTTTGGTTATTAGGAATAAAGGTATTGTGAATATTCCTATTCAAGTCCTTTTGTGTTTTCATTTCTCTTGGGGTGAAATTGTTGAATCACAGGAAAATGTATGCTTAACTCTAAGAAATCACCAATCTATTTCCTAAAGTGGTGGTATTATATCACCTTCCCAGGAAAATTGTACGAGTTTTCCCTTTGCTCTACATACTTCCCCAAAATATGGTACTGTTGGTCTTTTGAATTTCAGCCATTGTAATGAATGTGAAGTCCTATCTCAGTGTTTTTTAATTTGCATTTCTGTAATGATTTATTAAATGGAGCATCTGCATACACTTATTGGCTACTCATTTTTCTTTCTGCATTGTTGGCTCAAGTTTTGCTCATTTTAATTAAATATCTCTCTTTTTCATTACTAACTTGTAGAGTTTTTATATATGCTGAATGATTCCTTTGATAGTTAAGCATGTTGTAAATACTTGTCCAGTTGGTGGTTTGCCTATACATTTTTTCTTATTTATTTACTTTTAATCATGTATATATTCCTGGGGTACCATGTGATGTTTTGATCAATTTATACATTGTGTAAAGACTAAATAAAGCTAACTAACACCTTTCTAACTTTTTTTTCGTGATGAGAACATTAAACATCTATTAGCAATTTTGAAATAAGCAATGCATTATTATCAACTGTGGTCACAATGTGCAATAGATCACTAAAAATAATTTCTCCAGTCTAACCAAAACGTTCTACCATTTGATCCATATCTTTCCTTCTGAATTCCACCTTTCCTCTCTAGCCTCTGGTTACCACCTTCCTACTCTATGTTTCTATGAGATTAATGTTTTTAGATTTCACATATATGAGAAATCATACAGTATTTGTTTTCCTTTTTGTTCCTACCTATTTCACTTAGCATAATGTCCTCCAGGTTCATGTATGTTGTCCAAAAGGCAGAATTTGCTTCTTTTTAAGGATTTATAGGTTGCTTCCATATCTTCTTTTTACAAATAATGCTAAAACAAGCATGGAAATGCAGATATAGCTCCCAAATAATGATTTTGACTCCTTTGGATATACACCCAGAAGTGAGATTGCTGGATCAGATGGTAAGTCTGTGTTTAGTTTAAGAAACCTCCATTTTTATTTTCCAAAATAGTTGTACCAATTTACATTCCCACCAACAGTGTGCAACCATTCCCTTTTCTCCACATCCTTGTTAATGCTCATTTTTACCTTTTGTATAATAGTCATGCCAGTAAGTGTGGTGTGATATCTCATTATGATCTGAATTTACAATTCCAAAATGACCAGATATGTTGAGCATTTTTTCATGTATATGTTTGTCATTTGTATGTCTTCTTTTAAGACATATCTGTTTAGGTCCTTTGCCCATTTATTTGTTTCCTTATTATTGAGTTGTTTGATTTTCTTACATATTTTAGATAAGAGGCCTTTATTATACATATGGTTTGCAAATATTTTCTTTTTAAATTTATGATTAATACATAATAATTTTACATTTTTATGGGGGTACAATATGGTGTTTCCATGCTTGTTTTCACCGCAAACATTCATCATTTCTTTGTGATAAGAACATTCAAAAACTTATTTTCTAGCTATTTTAAAATAGACAACGTATTATTGTTAACCCTAGCCATCCTACTATGAGGCAGAGAGCGGTTTATAAATATTTTCCTCTAATCTATGGGTTGCTTCTTCACCCTGATGATCATTTCCTTTGTTTTCTTATTTTTTATTATTAAATCATAGCTGTGTACATTAATGTGATCATGGGGTAATATATGCTGGTTTTATAGACCGTTTGACACATTTTCATCACACTGGTTAACATAGCCTTCCTGGCATTTTCTTAGTTATTGTGTTAAGACATTTACATTCTACATTTATTAAGTTTCACATATACCCTTGTAAGAGGCACCACAGGTATAATCCCACCAATCATCCTCCCTCTGCCCTCCTCCCCCCTCCCTCACTCCCTTCCCCCTTCTCCCCATTCTTAGGTTATAACTGGGTTATAGCTTTCATGTGAAAGCCATAAATTAGTTTCATAGTAGGGCTGAGTACATTGGGTACTTTTTCTTCCATTCTTGAGATACATTACTAAGAAGAATATGTTCCAGCTCCATCCATGTAAACATGAAAGAGGTAAAGTCTCCATCTTTCTTTAAGGCTGCATAATATTCCATGGTGTACATATATCACAATTTATTAATCCATTCGTGGCTCAATGGGCACTTGGGGTTTTTCCATGACTCAGCAATTATGAATTGGGCTGCAATAAACATTCTGGTACCAATATCTTTGTTATAATGTGATTTTTGGTCTTCTGGGTGTATACCTAGTAGAGGAATTATAGGATTGAATGGCTGGTCTATTTTTAGATCTCCAAGTGTTCTCCAAACATCTTTCCAAAAGGAATGTATTAATTTGCATTCCCACCAACAGTGTAGAAGTGTTCCTTTTTCTCCACATCCACACCGACATCTCTGGTCTTGGGATTTTGTGATATGAGCTAAACTTACTGGAGTTAGATGATATCTCAAAGTAGTTTTGATTTGCATTTCTCTGATGATTAAAGATGATGAGCATTTTTCATATGTCTGTAGGCCATGTGCCTGTCTTCTTCAGAGAAGTTTCTCTTCAAGTCCCTTGCCCAGCCTGCGATGGGATCACTTGTTCTTTTCTTGCTTATACGTTTGAGTTCTCTGTGGATTCTGGTTATTAAACCTTTGTCGAGGACATAACCTGCAAATATCTTCTCCCATTCTGAGGGCTGTCTGCTTGCTTTACTTACTGTGTTCTTGGCTGTGCAGAAGCTTTTTAGTCTGATCAATTCCCAGTAGTGTATTTTTGAAGCTGCTTCAATTGCCCGGGGGGTCCTCCTCATAAAGTACTCGCCCAGACTGATTTCTTCAAGGGTTTTCCCTGCACTCTCTTCTAGTATTTTTATAGTTTCATGTCTTAAGTTTAAATCTTTAATCCAGTGACAGTATCTCTTAGTTAATGGTGAAAGGTATGGGTCCAGTTTCAGTCTTCTACAGGTTGCCAGCCAGTTCACCCAGCACCATGTGTTAAATAGGGAATCTTTTCCCCACTGAATGTTTTTAATTGGCTTGTCAAAGATCAGATAATGGTAAGTAGCTGGATTCACCTCTTGGTTCTCTATTTTGTTCCAGATATCTACTTCTCTGTTTTTGTGCCAGTACCATGCTGCTTTGATCACTATCGATTTATAGTATAGTCTGAGGTCTGGTAGCATGATTCCTCGTGCTTTGTTTTTATTTCTGAGTAATGTCTTGGCTATTCAAGGTTTTTTTCTGATTCAATATAAAATTAAGTATTATTTTTTCAAGCTCTTTAAAATATGACAGTGCAGCTTTAATAGGAATTGCATTAAAATCACATATTGCTTTGGGTAGTATAGACATTTTAACAATGTTGGTTCTTCCCAACATTTCTTAGAGTTTCATAGTTCTCTTTATAGAGATCTTTCACGTCTTTTGTTAGATAAACTTCCAAATATTTCATCTTATTTGGCACTACTGTGAATGGAATAGAGTCCTTAACTGTTTTTTTAGTTGACTATTGTTGGTATATATAAAGGCTACTGATTTATGAATGTTTATTTTGTAACCTGAGACGCTGCTGTATTCCTTGGTCACTTCTATGAGTTTTGTAGTAGAATCCCTGGTGTTTTCCAGATATACAATCATATCATTTGCGAAGAGGGAAAGTTTGATCTCTTCTGACCCCATATGGATACCCTTGATCACCTTTACTTCCCTAATTCCGGTGGCTAAAACTTCCATTACAATGTTAAAGAGCAGTGGAGAGAATGGGCAGCCTTGTCTGGTTCCTGATCTGAGTGGAAATGATTCCAATTTAACTCCATTCAATATAATATCGGCTGTGGGTTTGCTATAGATGGCCTCTATCAGTTTAAGAAATGTCCCTTCTATACCAATTTTCTTAAGTGTTCTGATCATGAAGGGATGCTGGATATTATCAAAAGCTTTTTCTTCATCAATTGAGCGAATCATATGGTCTTGGTTTTTTAATTTGTTTATGTGCTGAATTATACTTATAGATTTACATATGTTGAACCAGCCTTGAGACCCTGGGATAAAACCGACTTGGTCATGATGTATAATTTTTTTCATGTGTTGCTGGATTCTGTTTGTTAGGATCTTGTTGAATATTTTTGCATCTATATTCATTGGTGATATTGGTCTATAATTTTCTTTTCTTGTTGGGTCCTTTCCTGGTTTGGGGATCAGGGTGATGTTTGCTTCATAGAACGTGTTGGGTAGTCTTCCTTCTTTTTCTACATTTTGGAACAGGTTGAGAAATATAGGTTCTAATTCCTCTTTAAAGGTTTGGTAGAATTCTGATGTGAAGCCATCTGGTCCTGGGCTTTTCATTTTAGGGAGGTTTTGTATGCTTGATGCTGTTTCAGAACTCAATATGGGCCTGTTCAACATTTCCACTTGATTCTGGCTAAGTCTTGGAAGGAGACGTGCTTCCAAATATTGGTTAATCTCCTTCAGATTTCATATTTCAGAGAATAAAGTTTCTTGTAATATTCATTAAGGATTTTTTTGAATTTCTGAGGAGTCTGTTGTTATTTCGTCTTTGTCATTTCTGATTGATGAGATTAGAGATTTTACTCTCTTTTTCCTGGTTAGGTTAGCCAAAGGTTTATCTATTTTATTGACATTTTCAAAAAAACAACTTTTTGATTTATTGATCTGTTGTATTATTCTTTTGTTTTCAATTTCATTTAATTCTGCTCTAATTTTGGTTATTTCTTTTCTTCTACTGGGTTTGGGCTTGGAATGTTCTTCCTTTTCCAGTTGCTTGAGATGTCCCATTATTTGTTAACTTCTGCTCTTTCTGTTCTGTTGAGGAAGGCTTGTAGTGCTATAAATTTCCCTCTTAGGACAGCCTTTGTGGTATCCCAGAGGTTCTGATAATTCATGTCTTCATTGTCATTTTGTTCGAAAAATTTGGCAATTTCCTTCTTAATCTTATCTCTGACCCAGCTATCATTCAGTATAAGGTTATTTAACTTCCATGTTTTTGTATGAGTATACAGATTCCTGTTGTTACTGAGTTCAACTTTTATTCCATGGTGGTCCGAGAAGATGCAAAGAATAATTTCTATTCCTTTAAATTTACTGAGGTTAGACTTGTGACCTAAGATGTGATCGATTTTGGAGTATGTTCCGTGGGCTGATGAGAAGTATGTATACTCAGTTTTGTTGGGATGAAATGTTCTGTAGATGTCTGCTAAATCCAAATGTTGGATGGTTAGGTTTAAATCTAAAATTTCTTTGCCTGGCTTCTTATTGGAGGATCTATCCAACACTGGCAAAGGAGTGTTGAAATCTCTGACTATTATAGAGCTGGAGGAAATCAAGTTGCTCATGTCTGTTAGAGTTTCTCTTATGAATTGAGGTGCATTCTGGTAGGGTGCATAGATATTAATAATTGAAATCTCATCCTATTATTACCCTTAAGAAATATGAAGTGACCATTCTTATCCTTCATTACTTTTGTTGGTTTAAAGCCTATTGTATCTGCAAATAAAATTGCAACACCTGCTTTTTTCTGATTACCATTTGCCCAAAATATGGATGACCATCCTTTCACCCTGAGTCTATATTTATCTTTTAAGGCAAGATGTAATTCTTGTATGCAGCAAATATCTGGCCTGAGTTTTTGTATCCAGTCAGCTAACCTGTGCCTCTTTAGAGGACAGTTTAAGCCATTCGCATTAATAGAGAATATTGATAAGTCTGGTAAAATTTTGGGTATCGAGTTTTTTGAAAGTCGAAAACTTGATACCCAGTGTACATTTTTCATCCTTCTGCCACTATAGAAGTTGGAGTTTGTTCAAAAGTTTCTGAGTGAGTTTACTTTTGTGATAGAGGATTGGGCTGGTCATTATGGAGGATAGGTCTGAGAATATCCTGAAGAGCTGGTTTGGTTATGGCAAATTTCGTCAACATGTGAATGTCATTAAAGTATTTAATTTCTCCATCATAAATGAAACTCATTTTAGCTGGATCCAGGATACAGGGTTGAAAGTTATTTTACTTTAGGAGATTAAAAGTCAATCACCATCCTTTTCTGGCTTGAAAAGTTTCAGCAGAGAGATCTGCAATCATTCTAATATTCTTCCCTTTGTAGGTAATGGATTTCTTACGTCTGGCTGCTTTCAGAATTTTCTCCTTCATATTAACTTTAGTGAAGTTAATTATGATATGCCTGGGGAACATCTTATTGGGATTGAGTTGTGCTGGGGTTCTGAAAATGTCTGCTATCTGAATTTCAGAATCTTTTGGCATGTCTGGAAAATACGCTTTCATAATTTTATGGAGAAGGGCCTCTGTGCCGTGTGAGGCCATTTCATCACTTTCAGGGATTCCAATGAGGTGGATATTAGCCTTCTTTGAATTATTCCAGAGCTCTCTGAGAGAATGATCTGTTTTTGTTCTCCATTTCTCTTCCTCTTTGAGAGTTTGGGAGCATTCAAAGCTTTGTCTTCAATGTCAGAAATCCTTTCTTCAGGTTGCTCCACTCTGTTACTGAGGGATTCTACTGTATTTTTCAGATCTTTGAGGGCTGCAAATTCTTGCTTCAGTGGGTCAAAATCTTTGGTGGTTTTGTCTTTAAATTCATTAAATTCTTGAGACACTTTTGAATTTCTCCTCAAATTTCTAATTCTGACTTTTGAATTGCTCCTCAAATTTCTAATTCCAAATTTTCTTCCATTCTATTAATCTTGTTTGCAATCCAAATTCTGAATTCGATTTCTGACATCTTGGCCAGCTGTTTATGAATGGGATCTTTAGTTATATCTGCCATGTCTTTCCGGGGGGGGGGGCGGTTAATCTATTCTGGTTATTCATGTTACCAGAGTTTTTCCACTGATTTCGCCCCATGATTGTTTTACACCATTTGATTTTTCTGCTGAAGCTTTGTCGATGACCCATACAGTGCTATGGCCTGAGAAACCGGGGACCTGTTTGGTGTGGTGGGGCTAAGTGGTTCTGCCTTGTTTTCAGCTGATCTCTGTTCAACCCTAGTAAAACAGTTACTCTGGTTTGAAGTCTCAAGTGTCGAGAAATATCAGCAATTAAGTCACCCCACCCACCACAGGCAACAATTGGAAAAGGAAAATCAAACCTTTCTACAACCACATAGCCAGGGCACCACCTGAATAGTCCTCGGGTGATTGGCTCAGTGGAAAAGGTCCAAATCAACTGTCTGAGTCAGCACCTGTCTCAAGTGGGAGAGTTTAAAAGGTCTCTGGTAACTGGATCATAGGGGTCTGGTGACAACTCAGATATGGCTTGCTCCGGTGCTCCATGGAGTCAGGATGACCTACCCAGCAAATAGATCAGTGTGGGAAGGTTGATGCCTCCTTCCCCACCTTGCACCTCTGTCACAGCCAGTCACTGATAGCCCCGCAGGGCTGTGACCCAGTTGCCTATAGTGAACAGATACTCCAGGGGTTTGCACCTGCCTCAATCACAAGGAAATCTATTTCTGCTCAGCCAGGCCGCTGCGCTCTGCCTCTATCTAGCAAGGGGAGGTGAGGCCTGACAACCTTGGGTGCTTGATAGAGGCTGGGGGGTGTTCACTCAGTTCCAGCCCCACCCCTGATTGATGTTACTGACAGAACAGACCAGAACCACTTTGTGGGAATTTGTTTCTGTCCCTGCTAAATTCTCCTGCAGAAGAGAAGCTGTTTTGAGTTACCAGAGCCTGCACCTCAGGCCCTGTCTTTGCTCCTGCGGGTTTGTATTTGGTTAGTTGTCAGTTCTAGCCTCCAGCCTTCCTATAGGCTGATCCCCTGAGGGCCAGGTGTGTCTTAGGCTCAGTAAAGCAGTCCTCTGGGTCAGCCCTGCCTTGGGAAGTTCCCAGCTCTGCACGTGCGTTTCTTGTCCCAGTGCTCCACCCAGGCTGGTACCACCTCAGGCAAACTCTTTACTCATGGGGCCTGCGTTTCTGTCCCAGATCCGTTCCGTGGTGGTTACCACCTGAATGGATGCCCAGCCTCCTCTGGTTTCCCAGGGAGACAGGGGATGTGGCTTCAGAATATCCAAGAGTGAGCCCTATTGTTTCCAAAAGACGGCTGCTGCTCTGCGCCTCGGTGCACCGCCACTCTGGTGTGGTTCCCTCTCAGCCGACCGTCCTCTCCTCACTCCCATGCCCCAGAGTCAGCACTGACCAGCTGCAGCTTAGGCCCTGTCCACACCCCACAAGAAATCACCCAAGAATCTGGACTCCTGGGGGGGGGCAGGCCTCGAGACCTCAGAGTGAGAGTGGAGGGGAGTGCTGGGAGCTCAGACTTGCAGATAGAGAATATATACAGTTTTAGACAGTTTTAAGCCTGGCAGGAGAACACCATCGTACCCTGGTAGGGGAGGTAGGTCCAGTTTTTAGAGGGTCTCTCCCGTGTAATGTAGTGGGAGGAACTTTGAACTCTGCTTGTTTGTTTGTGGGGCACTCTGAGCTGTTTTCATGGGGGAGGGGACTGCCATCCACTTGATGATGGATTTTTGTACCTTTTGTTTGTATCCTTGGGGTTGCAGCTCATCTCAGTGGGGTTGATGTGTGTTCTTCAACCTTCTCTCTTGGTGCAGCTCCAACCCACCAGGTTACTTGCTAAATTTCTGTCCTTTAATTCTCCTTCTGGATGGGAGCCTCTGTGGAAAGCTGGCTTCAGTCATCCATCTTGTCTCTGCCCACTGATCATTTCCTTTGTTATGCAGCAGTTAGTTTGGTAAAATCTCAATTGTCTATTTTTGTTTTCATTGCTTATGCTTTTTAGGTCCTATATGAGAGACCATTGCCCAGACCAATGTCATGGAGCTTTTCCCCTAGGTTTTCTTCTAGCAGTTTACAGTTTCAGGTCTTACATTTAAGTCTTTAATCCATATTAAGTTGATTATTGTATATGATGAGAGATAAGGGTCTACTTTTATTCTTCTGTATGTGGATATCCAATATTTCCAAAGAATTTATTAGAGACTGTTTTCTCCCTTTTCTGTATACTTGGCACTTTTGTTGAAAATTCATTAGCCATAAATATTTGAGTTTATATATGGTTTTTGATTCTGTTTCATTGATTAATGTGTCTGTTTTTGTGACAGCATCATGTTGTTTTGATTGCAATAGTTTTACAATATATTTTGAAATCCAAGAGTGTTATACTTCCAGGTTTGCTTTTTTGTTCAAGATTGGTTTGGCTATTTCAGGGTCTTTTGTTGTTTCATAAAGATTTTAGCATGTTTTTTATTTCTATAAAAAAATGACATTGTAATTTTAATAGAAACCTTTTTCTTTTTTGTATAGTTTAATGTTAGTATTAATACATAGAAATGCTACTGATTTTTATATGTTGATTTTGTTAACTGCAACTTCACTGAATTTGTTCATTACTTTAACAGGGTTTTGGTACAGTCCTTAGGATTTTCTACATATAAAATGATGTTTCATTGAGTGTTTGGGAGCATTCAAAAGCTTTGTCTTCAATGTCAGAGATCCTTTCTTCTGCCTTCTCTATTCTGTTACGTTGGGATTCTACTTTGGTATTTCTCAATTCTTTGAGGTCTGTAATTTCTTTCCTCATTGTGTCTAAATCCTTGGAGATTCTGACTTTGAATCCATTGATTTCTTGAGACAATTTTTGAATTACTCCTTGAATTTTTAATTCCAACTTTACCTCCATTCCATTAAATTTATTTGCCATCATATTCTGAACTTGATTTCTGACATTTCAGCCATTTGTTTATAAATGGCATCTTCTGTGGTGTCTCCTTTGTCATTCCTTGGGGGAGTTGATCTATCCACTCTGATTATTCATGTTCCCAAAATTTTTCCACTTGTTCCACCCCATGATTGTTTTTCACAGTTTGGCTAGAGAAGCTGGTAAGATGAAATTGGATTGAGGGCTCCTAGAGTTGTACTGAACTAGCCCTTTACCAAAGAGCTGGGCCTGGTAACTGTGGCTTTTTCCCTACAGCTTTACAAAGGTTCCCAAGACTCTGGGGGCCTGCTTGGTGTGATGGGGCTAGGGCTGTATCCTGTATTCATCCAGACTCTATCCAATCCTAGTGAATCAGTGGCTTTAGGCTGAAATCTCAGCTGGAGAGAGATACAACCAACTATGGCACCCTGCCCCAGGGTGACAACTGGAAAAGGAGAATCAGTCCCTCCCACTTACAAGACAACCAGGGCTCAACCTTGGAGGGTCCCTGGGTGACCAGCACAGTTCAAGTGTTCCAAACCAATTGTCCCAGACAGCACAATTGCTGTTCAAGTGGAAGGAAGGTTGCTGTTCAAAAGGTCTCTAGCAACCAGACAGCAGGGGTCCACTGGCAGCTTAAGTATGACTCTCTTTGATGCTCCGTGGAGTCAGAAAGGCCCACCCAGCAAAAGAGTTCAGAGGGGTTGGTGTCTCCTTCCTCACCTTGTGCCTCCCCACCCCCAATCACTGGTAACCCCATGGGGCTGTGGCCCAGTTCCCTTCAATGAGGAAATGTGCCAGAGATTTGCACCTGCCAGAGTCAAAGGGGAGTCAATGCCTCCTTGGCCAGGCCACCACAATCTGCCACCAGCAGGCAGGGGGAGTTGAAGTCTGAATTATTCTTGTGGTCATTGGAAACTGAGGAATGTTCCACCTGAGTCTGTTCTAAGCCAGAGGGTTAACGTTGCAGTACATGATTCTTTCCTCCAGAGACCATGCCTCTGCCCCAGCTGCACTCCTCCTCTGGTACCCCTGCAGGGCGAGGTCTGGCTCCCTCTGGCATCCACAGAATTGAGGAGGTATCTCTCCCAAATTTGACCCCGGCAGGAGTGTACAGCCATATCTGAGGTGCCATGGGTGCCATGGATTAGGGTGCATCTCTGTTGGGGGTGCTTCCAGGGTCAGAAGTGCCACCGAGCAGGTCCTAAAGGTCATCAGTTTTGTTTATCTTTTCAAAAAACTTTTATAGGTCTCTTGATATTTTTAGCTGCTTTTCTAGTTTCTGTTTTATTCATTTCTACAGTAGCCTTTGTTATATTCTTCCTTCTAGGTTGGGCTAGTTCCTTGAGGCATAATGTTAGGCTTTTTATTTGAGGTTTTCTTTTTTGATATAAGGCATTTATTTCTATAAGCTTCCTTCTCAGGACTATTTTTGCTGCATCCCATAAGTATTGACATACTGTGCTTTCATTTTCATTTATCTCGTATTATTTTAAATTTCCCTTTTAATTCCACTTGTTGTTCAGAAAGCTGTTGTTTAATTTCTATATACCAGTTAATTTTCTGAGATTGTTCCTGTTATATATTTCTAGTTTTATGCTTCTGTAATTGAAAAAAATATTCAATGTGATTTCAATCATCTTAAATTTAAGAGTTTCTCTGTGGCCTAATATATAATCTATCCCAGAGAATATTACAAATGCATTTGAAAAGAAGGTGTATTCTGTTGCTATTGGATCAAATGTTCTACAAATGAGTGTATAGGTTCATTTGGTGTAAAGTGAGTTCAAGTATGCTGCTTTCTTATTGACTTTTAAAAAATTTTTTAAATTAAATCATAACTGTATACATCAATGCATTTATGGGGTACAATGTGCTGATTTTATAAATAATTTGGAATGCTTACATCAAACTGGTTAACATAGCCTTCACTTCACTTACTTAATTATTGTGTTAAGACATTTATACTCTACTCTTAATAGATTTGACATGTACCCTTGCAATATACATCGTAGATGAGGTCCCACCTATTACCCTTTCTCTCCCTAAAATCCCCTACCCTACTCCTCCTCTTCCCTTCTTCATCCTGGACTATAGTTGTGTTTTATCTTTCACACGAAAGTGTGGGTGATTATATATTGGTTTCATAATAGTACTGAGTACATAAAGATACTTTTTCTTCCATTCTTGAGATACTTTCCTAAGAAGAATATGTTCCAGCTCCATCCATATAAACATAAAAGAAGTAAACTCTCCATCTTTTTTTAAGGCTACATAATATTTCATGGTACACATATACCACAAGTTGTTAATCCATTCATGGGTTGATGGTCACTTGGGCTGCTTCCATGACTTGGAAATTATGAATTGGGCTGCAATAAACATTCTGGTGCAGATATCTTTGTTGTAATGTGATTTTTGGTCTTTGGATATATAGCCAGTAGAAGAGTTGCAGGATTGAACAGCAGGTGTACTTGTAGTTCCCTAAGTGTTCTCCAAACTCCTTTACAAAAGGGAAACTCTGAGAAAAGAAATAGCTAAAGATGTTAACAAATGGAAAAACATATCATTCTCATGGCTGGGAAGAATCAAAATTGTTAAAATGTCCATACTACCCAAAGCAATATATAAATTTAGTACAATCCCTATTAAAGCACCACTGCCATACTTTAAACATCTAGAAAAAATGTACTGCATTTTACACGGAATCAGAAAAAACCTTGAATAGCCAAGACATGACTGAGAAATAAAAACAAAGCAGGAGGAATCACACTATCAGACTTCAGGCTATACTATAAATCTATAGTGATCAAAACAGCATGGTACTGGCACAAAAATAGAGAGGTAGATGTATGGAACAGAATAGAGAACCAAGAGATGAACCCACACACTTATTGTCATTTGAACTTTGATAAGCCTATCACAAACATAGATTAGAAGAGTCCTTATTTAACAAATGATGCTGGGTAAATGGGCTGGCAACTTGTAGAAGACTGACACTGGAACCACAATTTTCACCATTAACAAAAATTGATTCTCACTGGATAAAATATTTAAACTTAAGACATGAAACTATAAAGATACTTGGGGAGAGAGCAGGTGAAACACTTGAAGGTATTGGCCTGGGAGAATATTTTATGAGGAGACGCCCCGACCCCGGGCAATTGAAGCACATCAAAATATACTACTGGGATCTGATCAAACTAAAAAGCTTTTGCACAGCCAAGAACACAGTAAGTAAAGCAAGCAGACAGCCCTCAGAATGGGAGAAGATATTTACAGATCATGTTTCTGACAAAGGTTTGATAACTACAATTCACAGAGAACTCAAACTTATTAATAAGAAAATAACAAGTGATCCCATTTCATTGTGGGCAAGAGACTTGAACAGAAGCTTCTCTGAAGAAGTCAGGCACATGGCCTACAGACACATGAAAAAATGCTCATCATCTTTGATTATCAGAGAAATGCAAATCAAAACTGCTTTGAGATATCATCTAACTTCAGTAAGCCCACATAACAAAATCCCAAAACTACAGATGTTGGCATGGATATGGAGAAAAGGGAACACTTCTGCACTGCTGGTGGGAACGCAATCTTGTTGACATTTTTATCTGTTTGATTTGTTCAATATTGAAAGTGGGATGTTGAATTTTCCTACCATTATTGTATTATAGTTTATTTCCCTCTTCAGGTATTTTATATTTGTTTATACATTTAGGTGACCTGATGGGTATAGATATATTTATAATTATATCCTCTTGATCAATTAGACATTTTGTCATTATACAATGTTCTTCTTTAAGTCCATTTTGTCTGATATAAGTATAGCTATCCTTGGTCTCTTTTGGTTTCCATTTGCATGGAATATTTATCTATCCCATACTTTCAGTCTATGTGTGTCCTTAAAGGTGAAGTGAATGTCTTGTAGGCATATAGCTTGGTCTTTTAAAAAAATTCACTCTGCACTCAAGGCCTTTTGATCAAAGATTATGTTATATATTAATCTATAACATATGATTCATACATGATACCATCATTAGTGTATAAAAATAACTAACAAAATAATTTAACCAAATAAATAACAACTAAAACAAGTTATTGCTTCTAGATAAAAGGATTCAGGAAGACTTTCACCTTTTACTTGATACACATCTATGTCCCCTGGAAATATAAACCAGCATGAAGGGTGAGACTCCCTTTTCTCTGCTATCAGACTGTAGATTCTCTATTGAACTTCCTTGGCTTCTTTTACCTCATCTCATCCTCCGCTTCCACATTACTACAATAATCTTTCCATACAACACAAGCCAAAGCACACTCAGCAACATCAGCACTCAGCACAACAGTCCACACTGTGATACATCTGGTATCACTGCCACCATCTGAGACACAAGTCAGCTGTCATATATGTCATCTTGGCCCTGTCTTGTGCTAATCATCCTGGAAGGGAACTACCATAGCTTCCTTTTGGGGACTCTAATTATGTTATGTTTCAGGCACTTCATTTCTTTATCATTACATCTGGACTCTAATTATGTTATGTTTCAAGCACTTCATTTCTTTGCCCCTGATGGTCAGATTCCTATGTGACTCTAGGGGTCTGCAGATGACCAAGCTCTATCTGACTATCTTGCTTCTGGTCTTAGTCTTCCTCTTTTTGCAGCCTGCCTGATGGAATTCAATCATTCATTGGGTTTTAAGTTCAAACTGATTAAAATTCATTCATTTGTCTTAATTGCACTTAATTGCACTGTGTTTATCTTGACCTTCTAACAGCTACATCAATTTAATTATTTGGTTTTTCACTTGCTGTTTTAGGCAGTATCAATCTAGGAAAGCCCTCAAGCTTGTTCTTCAGAGGGCTCTGCAGGGCAGTCCTGATGTGGATGAATGTGGACCCTGGAAATGTCAGAAGGCAGATTGGGGCAGGAACCCTGGAATGTCAGAAGGCAGAAGAATTCTGAGCATGGAGGAAGACCCTTTTTCCTGGTCAGTCAGATGTCAGTCACTCTCATGACTGTGAGAGTTAACATGGCCCTGCCACATTTGATTACCTGCTTTTCTCTGAGCCTCACACCTCTGAACCGGCTCAGCTATTCCTCAATGCCTTCAAATGGATATTTTTTAATCTGGCTTTTCTCATTCTTCTCAGAGAAAGCATTAATCTAAAAGTAGAACATCCATATGTCTCTCTTTGAGAAAAATAAACTTCTTTTTTTTTTCTTTCTTTTTTTTTATTGTTGGGGATTCATTGGAAAAATAAACTTCTTATGTCATCTTCTCTGAATGTTTTCTCATTCAACACTGTTTACTTTTAGTTTCGTTGCAATTTAAAGGATCCTTGTCCCAAACCATAAAAACCTGTTTATAACTGTTCTATACCTGATGGTTTAGGAAAAGAGTGCTTACTTTTTTAGTCTATGTTCCTCTGGGAAACATATTCAGTTCTGTAACTGCAGGTATTGCTACAGATAGAAAGCTTGGTTCTGAATGAATGAGTCTCTAGATCTCAGTCTCTATCTCATTGGGTTGTCTGATGTTTCAGAGAATAAGGTCCTTATTAATAGACTGCCTGTATATGAACAGTCCAAAAATTAGACTTATGAAAAGTCCACTGGAGGCATTTTTCTCTTAAGCGGTGAGAACCTGGCTTTGGATTCCAGTAATGAAAACCATTACTTTTTCCCTTAAGAACTGATTGGTGTTTATTTGGCTTTTACCATAACCAATGAGTCTACAAATATGTGCTGTCAGTTTCATTTTGCCATTCAATCTCATAGTTGATTTCAAAGCAGAAATTATCAACAAACCATTTATTATTAAGTTAAAGATTTATTAGTGTTTGGAAGACACTGTAAGCCTTGGTATTTTGTGCACATTGTTCTGGATGTGACTTTCAATGAATTTAATGATCAGGCCTTATGAGGAACAGGATTAAAAGCACCTGACACTTCCATGGTCCTGTCAAATGTATTGGTAATAGCTGAGGACTATTCTATATCACTGGTTTCTCTTTTCATAAAGAACCCAAACAGACAGAAGGGGCCACCATGAGATAGTCTGTCAACATAGTGGGAGATCTGCTAATTATAGGCCATAAGGCTGCCCCTCAGAGCAGGGAGTTGGCAAAAGAATTCTGAGCACTCAGGAGACAGTACAAAGTAGCTATGAAGACTAGATCATCTATAGTTTTTAAAATTTCTGACCCAATACATTAATCACTCTTATAACACAATTTAATGTATAGAACTTGAATATGGCGAATTCTATAATATATTGCCTCAGCATCCATTTTAAGTTGGACTTTCTCAAATCGGAAGCCAGGCTTAGTCACTCTTGACAAAGTTTCTAATTCTTTGCCTCTTCCCAGTTCCTTAGTGTGGTACATCTAAATATTTGCCTTAAACCACTGCCTCCTGGTGACCACCCCATATGAGACAGCTGGATATAACCTACTTAAGTCACTCCACTGACCCCACCTCCCCCATGGACTGCACAGATATGACATACTGACCATTGTCAGTCCAAGTCTGACTCCATAAAACTTGTGCTTACTTGCTATAAACTCACCAGTTAGAACTCCCTAAGGGATACTTGCTTAGGAAATTCCCTGGACCCTACTAAAGGCTTCAGGTTCTTCTCTTTCTTTCTCTCCCCTCACCACTGGTTGAGTGTGCATGTCCCAGATGGCTCCCCACTTCCCATTGGCCCTACAAAGCATGCTGCCCTCTTCACAGTCTATAGGTAATAAAATGTTTCTCTTATTTCATGTGTTCTGTTGATGCTTCCTCTCTGTCTTACATGACCAAAACACCTGAACCTAACTTTTTTCCCTGTCAGAGCTCTCCTAGATCTGGGAAGGAATAAACTGCACATAGGTCAAACAAAAGCCACAAGGGTATCTGCCAGTATAAACAAGCTTCCTGTGAGATGGACAACTGGTTATGGGTTTGATGCTTAGGCATTAGGCTATCTTCCAGGATAAAGAAGTATCGCTTGAAAGGCACACTCTGTAAATAAATGTTTATGACCACTCTACCTGGAGCCCCACCAGGGCAGTACCAAAGTGTGTAGCTATTCTCTTGAGAGAGGTTTCAAGACCAAAAGAAAAAGAAAAAAAAATTATAGCATCAGGTTTCCTGACTACAGATCCAACACTCTCTCAGGTCCAGTGCTCTCCAACTCTGTGTCCTATATGTACACCCTTGATTTCCAAATGGTACAGTTGGGTTTGGCTGAAGGTGAGAGCATCCTACAAGTGGGAAGGGACAGTGCTTGCAGCCTATGCAAAAACAGGGTACTTTGATGTGATGTCATCAGTTAGACAGGGTTAAGAGAGTTATCCCTGAGAGTCAGTGATTTTATCAACTGTACAGCTTTAACTGAAGATGTTGCCCATCACGAAGAGTCCTGCAGTGAAAGCCCAAAATGAGAGGGGGAGATGGCTCGTTTTCTATCAAATATAACAATTTGTTCCTCACATAAAAATTCAGCACTAAATCATTTTACACATTGATATACATGATGTCTTTAGAGGTGGAGGACCAGTTATTAGAAACTTCATATTAAAATTCTGTAAGTCATGCTGTGCTACTTTAGAAATGTATTTTCTATCATATCTTCACATTGAGATAAAAGATTATTAATATCCTGTTATACATATGAGAGAATAATGCCCATCAATTTCAGAATCTCTGAGGAGCCACATAAAAAGAAATAATGCAGGATTGTTTAGTTTTATTTATTCATTTTTGAAGAGGAATTTGTGGCCAATGTGACAAAATTCTAATATATGCTTAATTTTCATGGTGGGTATTTGCATGTTTACTATATTATTTTCTAGTTTATAGATTTACTTAGCATCACCCTGTCCTCACTCTAATGACTCCATATCCACATAAATGGTCAATCCAATATCTTAATCTCTCCATCTACTAAACACCTCCTTCCTTTAACCTTGTCAGCTAGTCTTGGATCTTGTCAGCACCCACAATGGCATCACCTCCAAAGTCTCAATTTCAAGATTGTCTGACCTTCACTTATGACTTTGAACTTGTTTTTCCTAGTGCCTCACCTTTAAGGACTCTCCCATACCACCCCAACCTCTAGTATCTGACCTGACATGGCTCATTGACCATTACTTCCTCACTTGCATCCTTGCCAAGATCCATTGTTGCAATCACTATCCTGTACATAACCTCCACCCTCTTGCTACCCTTTCCTCTGCTAACATGGTGGACAAACCCCCAGCTGGTTAAATCCATCTCTCACATATTATGTGCCTGTTCCTAGAGACCTGAGTGTCAGCTGGCATTTGTGCTGACTTTTTTCCATCTCACAAGAGGAAGTCAATTTACCTAGTTGTTAGCACAGATAAAAATTTTAAAATAGTAATAAAAATTCACAGTTCAAAGCTATATGCATAACTAATGAAGGATTTTCAGAACAAAAACTCTAACAAGTTGTTGCTTCTAAAGAATAGGATTCAGGAAGACGCTCATCTTTTATTTTAAATACTTTTGCACCCTTTGGAAAGAAATTGTAAACATGCACACATTATTACTTTGGTAAAAAGAATAATACTAAGGGGTGAGAAAGGCCACAGAGGATCTTGAGAGACCATTAAGGAGGGTTTGCTTTGTTCTCAGCTATAAAGCCTTCCAGCATGGGCTCACGTTGCTTAGCACTGCTGCTGGTGCACATAATCGGCAGCAAAAGGCTCCAAAACAGCAATCATACACAGGGACAGGGACTGGATGGGGGTGGAGATGAGCAGAGGCTGAAATAAGAGTGAGACCAAAAAACAAATCAGTACATTGTACCCCACATATGCATGTATGTATTCATGATCTACGTGTATTTGACTTCATAAAAAACATAAGAAAAAAAAAATAAAAGAGTGACCAAATGTTGAGAAACATCTCCTGACTGCTGTCATTTGCCATCAGGTCCCTACAGGAAATTGCAGGGCTGTTCCGTATTTTGATAGCCTCCCTGGGGTGTCAGACTTCCCTCCAGCTACTTCAGGCACCTCTCCAGGGCAAATGAGCGCCCTCTAGCGGATATCAGTTGTAGGGCCCAGTTTGCCAGCTGCTTGATCAGGGGCTAACTTGCAGCTTCCAGCAAGAAGAATGGATAAAAAAGGTTATAATTTACTGAAAACTTATTTCAACAGCCCTTCCTTGCTTTTCCTCCTAGTCCACATTCTCATAACTCTCCCTATATGGAGTATTGAGGGAGCCACAGGGACTCCAGCAGAAAAGACAGGAGAGAAGAAGCTCTCTCTTGGCTATTTTGGTAGCCGACAGGCTTGACTGTGGGACAAATGAATGCTGTCAGCTGGGACTGTTCCACTTTATCAAACCTTCCCTCCACAGTCTTTTCTTCATCCTAACCATACCAATTTGCAGTCATGATGAGGAATCTGTCATTTTCCTTAATTTGGGAAGCAAGTTGGAGCACAGGCATGCTTCTTGATGTTAGAGAGCTGCAAATAACCCAGATTCCATTGATTTCTTTGCTTTTTTTTCTTGAAAGTTTTCCTTTCTGTGTATCGGAAGTGTCCTACTGTGAAATGCATGGCCCAAACTGAAATTGCTGAAGAGAGTTTAATTAAAACACTATTTACAAAGATGGGCAGGTGAAGGGAATGTCACAAGAGATAACACTCCAAAGACAAATAATTGGAAGGCATTTTTACTATACCTGGGCTGAAGCAGCAAGGAGAGTGAAAGTTATCAGAACTCTGAGCAGCCAGATTGCCTGCTCCTGGGGAGGAAACAGAGGCCCCTGCTGGTTTTCTGATAGCTGTCCAATAGATTCGATTGTGAGCGGTGCACTGCTGGGCCTGATCATAACAGGTGCCATGCATAGTCAAGTGGAATTCAGTGCATTCGCGCGGGCAAGGACCTGGCCTCCCTCCCACTGAGGGTATAACCTTCGGTTTAGGCATACAGCACCAGTCGGTGGTGCGGCCTGTAAGCTGTGCTATGAGGTGTTGATGTGCTAATTTGTCTCCACAGTTGACTGTGGAGAGTGTCTGGCCTAATCCTGACATTCCACTTGGAAGGGCAGTAACCGGTCCTGCGGAACAGGCACAAGGATTACCCTACGTCCTCTGCAGGAGTGCTTTGGTGGCAGCGGTGTCGTCAAGCCCCTCCTCGCTGAGGTGGATGAACATCATTAATAGGGAGAGGAACAAAGGTGTCAGCATCCACATCCTCACTCCTTTTTAGGTCTGCTGAAAAGAAGCCCGCTGATCCTGACAAGATCAAAATGACCCTGGAAACTGTTTGACAATGGGCTGAACTCACAGCACTTTGAGCTCTCCCTACGTGGTGCCTTTCTGCTGAAATGTAAACGGCAGGAAGAGAAAAGGGGCTGTGCACAAAATCCACCCAGAAGCGGAAGTGTGTCTCTTCCCAAGTTTGAACTTCTTCAGTGAGAAATTCCCCACATCTTACACAACATTTCAAGGAAAGCTGCTTCCTTCATCTCAGCCCCCGACGAGCACCTCAAGCCTTTTCTCTCAGCAAAGAACATTTTGCCAGAATAATGGAACGGAGGGGAGAGTGTTGTGCTGCCTTCCTCAGAGGCTGACAGAGGGAGTACACACTGGTGGTCGCCTACAGGTGTCCCTGTCCGTCCTGCAGATGGACTGGCCAGGGAGGGCACCGGGGCAAGAGCAGAGAGCAGCTCTCCCACCATGCAGCCTGGGTAACGCTGGACAACTTTATGGACAAGCCCTGTCTTGAATTTTAGTCAAAAGATCTACAATTAAATAACCCCACCACCACCCAGCAATAACTGAAAGCTGCTTAAAGCTGGAGAATACACAAAAGGGGATTACATTCATTTCACACAGAGAAAGTCACACAAATCTTTCCCTATGGAGAACAAGCTACATAATTTGTGGAGCACAGTACAAAATCCAACTGCAGAGCCTTTTGTTAAAATATTACTCAGACCATCGAGAAAGCAATAGCAGTCTCTGTCCTCTCTCTGTTGCAGGTGTCCCCCAGGTTCTTACCCAAACCAGACCTGCAGAAACCTCACTGGTCTTTACCCTTGGACTCCAGCCCAGCTCTTTCCCAGGTACATCTGCTTAGCCCTTGCCTCCTTCACTCTCCCCTATTTACCTGGCCCAACATTCAGTGCTATGAAAGATGATGTTGAAGTTCACCACAGCTGGTCTTCCTTATGAGCAGAGGCAAGAGGGACAGTTTTGAACACTTAAGTCTTTTTATTAATACTTTATTGATTAGTATGTGTTAATTACCAGCATGCATCACTGGTTATCAAGGGTTGGCTATTTGTCATCCATAAAATGCAACTGTGTCTGACCTGTAGGCATTTCTATTCTCAAGTAGGCAATCACGATAGATAGCAGCCATTGTGCACCTACTGTGTGCTAGCAAAGGTCTCGAACCTTCTCTACACGTTAGCTCCTGTAGCCCTCACCACCATGTGAGCTCCATGTTATTATTATTATTCCCATGCGCACATGAGGGACTGGAGCTTAGAGAGACGTGATGTGCCCTTGTTCAGAGCCCTGCCATCTGGCTGTCTAGCTTGGGTGCTTGGTACTATCAAGCTACGCTGTGCAAACAAATGAGAGTAATTAGCTGTTCTCCCCACACTGCCCCTCTGCTTGGCATAAATAAGTCCTTAATTAATATTTGCTGAATACGTGAATGTGTTAGTTTGTAGGTAAAACAAGGAGGATGAAAAAGAAGATTAAAACATATATATAAATTGGAAAAGATTTGGCCAAGTCTTCTCAGAGGGAAAAATGTGTGTAAGTTTCAATCCTGCATTAATTCTCTGGTTTATGGCGCTTTAAGTAGCAATTATTGAACATCCACTTAGCTTTGGGGGGTCAGAAGGCTGGTCCAGTTCATTTATATATTCTCCACAGGCCTAGCATGGCACCAACTAGTTGTTCAACAAATACTCTTTTAACTGAATTAATTTAATTTAGACAAGATTGAATTAAATCAGAACATGTTTTGTAAGAAAGTAACTTTAAGCTGAGAGAGCTTGAAATGTAGATTAAACAGACCCAAATGCTGTTTCGAAGTGCATGAAATAAGTGTGAACACAGCCTAAACAACCTGAGCCCCAGTCTGAGGAAGCCAGAAGAGGTTCTGGACCTCCACGTTGCCACCTTGAGTTGGCTCATTTTCCAGGGCTGATGAAGGGATTAAACAAAGTCTTTTAATGCTGCCACGCTTCCCTGAGTGAGTATTAAATAATATTCCTTTGAGCTACTGGAACTGTTGCACAGAAATTCACCTCATCTTTATGGAGGCCTTGTCATAATTTCTAGAATTATAGAAGCCAACTCATGCCTCCATACATCACAAAGAAACAATATATGAAGTTTTTTCCCCTCTCAGTCTGGAGCACATAAAATGATCTTTCATTACTCTGAATTAGAACAGATGAATTTAAAGAAATTTTTTTTGCATAAACCTCTTAGTTGGGCTTAAAGGAGTGACCCCAACAGCCCAAGGAAAAGGGAGCCAGTGTTGCTTTCAACAGCTGGTAGCTGGAACCACAGTGCCTTCTTCTCCCTTCCACACCCTGTCTCCTGGCCCCTCGCCCCTCAGTTTAAAAAGCAAGACTTAAACCAGGTTGTAACAGTCATGTGAGATGAGAACAACAGTCCTGCACACACCCTCCCAAATATAGAAACCAGAGCATGGCCCTGCTAAGTGGCCTCTATTGTTTCAAACTCACACACTAGTAAAGCTGGGACTCTTGCCCCAAATATTTAAGTCACTACTTCATAAGCTGAGTTTTTTTTTTTCAATATGACCTTCAAAGTCACATCCCAAAATGACACAGAGACAAACTCAGCACTGATATAAGAATATGTATGATGATTGTGTCTCCCAATTACTGACAGATTACTGTGTGTGAAGAAAAATTGTGCACTCACACAAGGTCCCCTGGGTAGCAAGAGGAGCTAGCTGGACCTCGAGCCCAGGGCATGTACATAACCACTCAGGAACAATGGCCTTTCTCTTGATATATCAACCCTTCAGAAGATAGCTACTGAATGATTATAGAGGAAACTGATCTTGGAAAAGAGAGAGAAAGGCAATTATTTATAAAAAGAAAAAGAAAGAAAGAAAGAAGGAAGGAAGGAAGGAAGGAAGGAAGGAAGGAAGGAAGGAAGGAAGGAAGGAAGGAAAGAAAGAAAAGAAAAGAAACCGATCCACTGGTTTGTCTATCCTGAGGGCTCTGCTCACCAATCCCACTTCCATGATGGGGTTTCAGGCATCTGATGGAGATTCCTTGATTCAACCATGTATGTGTCCACACACACACACGCATGTGCGTGCACACACACACAACACATGACAGAACTCCAAAGAAGATGGAAAACAGTATGGCGATTCCTCAAAGAATTAAACGTAGACCTATTATTTGATCCAGCAATCTCACTACTGGGTATTTTGGCAAAGGAAAATAAGTCATTTTATCAAAAAAGACACCTGCCCATGAATGTTTATTGCAGCACAATTTACAATTGCAAAGATGTGGAATCAACCTAAGTGCCCGTCAATTCATGGGTGGATCAAAAAAATATGGTACATGTATACCACAGAATACTACTCAGACTGGAAGAAGGATGACCTAATGCCTTTTGCAACAATTTGGACGGAACTGGAGACCATTATCCTAAATGAAGTATATAAAGAATAAAAAAAACCTAATACCACATGAACTCTCTATTAAATTGGAACTATCTAATGAGCACGCATGTGTTGGAGGGAAGTAAAACTCAATGAAAATTAAGCAGGGGAGAGAGGGAGGAGAGGATGGGCAAAACCCCACCTAGCAGGTGCAATGGACACTAGCTAGAGCACACTTATAACCCTGACTCAAGCATTATAAAAGCAATCCATGTAAACAAAAACATTTGTATCTCTGTAATATTTTTTAATAAAAAATAAAAAGTTTGTAAAATACAAAAAAAAAAAAAAAAGAAAGAAAGAAAGTTATCAGAACTCAGAAAGGAGAGGAGGGGGCAAGATGATTGACTGGAGACGGGTTTCCACAGAGGCTCCCGTCCAGAAGGAGAGGTAAAGGACAAAGGTTTCTCATGAAAGCTGATTAGGAGCTGAGCTAAGAGAGAAGATGGAAGAGTGCACATCATCCCTGCTGAGGCAAGCTGTGACACCAAGGAAACAAACTACAGCTACAAAAACCATGGCCAAGAGGACGAAAGTCCCCTCTCCCAAGAGAGTGACCCACTGTGAGCTTTCTATAAGTAAGTGAGCAGAGTTCAGATTGCCTTTTATTTTATCCCATGAGAGAGAGCTGCTAAAAACTGGAACTCCTTCTCCAGAGAGATCCCTCTTGTGAGCCTAGGCATTCTCCTGCCAGGCATAAAACTGAACAAATATTCTACTTGCAATTCTGAACTCGCAGTCCACACCTCCACTCCCACCCCACGGTTTGAAAGCCTGTCCCCTGTGGAGTCTAGAGTGTTGGGCAATTCCTTGAGAGGTACAGGCATGGCATGGGCTGCTACAAGTCTGTGCTGAAACAGCAGCACGGGTGTAAAGTGTGGATTGTGAATGAGGGAGCCAAGCAGGAGAGAGAGTAACATGACCTGTGGCAGAGCCCAGAGGCAGTGGCAACAGGGCTCAGACCTCTGGTGGTATTTTGGGGAAACACTCCCCATTTCTCTTGGCAACCAGAGGGAACTGGGCCTCTACCCTGGGGGCAGCCATGGGTAGAGCAGAACTGGGACAGAAACACAGCATAACTGGGACTGAGAAACAGATCCTGCAAGAGTGCACACTGCACACCCACTTGCAGTGCAACAGGGCTGGGACAGAGGCTCAATCTCTGAAAGCTCAAAATATACCCAGCTGTACCCACCCCAATGTGCAGCATGGCTAGGACAGAGACACAGACTCCATGAGAGTATGCTCGCAGTGGCGGCACCCACCCAGGGCAGAGCTGAGTCAGAGTTACAGTCTGTAAACTCAAAATACACCCAGCCCATGGTTGAGCATGGCCAGGAGTCGCAAACTCCGTGAGAATACACCCTGTGGAGGCACCAGCCTGGGGCAGGGCTGGGACAGAGATGCACCCTCTGTGAGCTCTAATTATGCTGGACCACTACGGAGTGCAGCTGGGACAGAAATTCTGACTCCACGAGAGTACCCTTGGCAGCCACACCTGCCCTTGGTGGGGAGGGCCTGGGACTGAGGCAACTCTGTGAGCACAAGCAGAAAGAGGGACGGAGGGAGGGGGTGGGGCGTTGGTGTGTGTCACACTTTATGGGGTCAAGACATGATTGCAAGAGGGACTTTACCTAACAATTGCAATCAGTGTAACCTGGCTTATTGTACCCTCAATGAATCCCCAACAATAAAAAAAAAAAATGTATGTGATAAAATTAAAAAAAAAAAAAAGATACCAGTAGCAGTATCCACCCCCAGCAGGTTGGGGTCGGGGCAGAGACACTGACTTGGTGAATGCAAAATACTCCCTATGGCAGTGCCTGCTCATGGACTGTGGTGAACACACCCAGGGACTGTGACTGCTGCTGAGCTCCCCAGAAGACGTTGAATATTAGAGGGAGCTGGGCTTCAGACCCACAAGGTTGCAGAATAATGCAAAGAGGAGGTACTGAACCCCTTTGCCTCAGGCAGGCCCATATCCCTGTCACTTCCACCCACTGAAGGAAGCGGGCCAAAGCTCCCCCCTCCCCGGTTACCAGGGGTGGGGTGAGCCTGCAGCATAGGATGCGGAAGGTGGTACATGTTGGGCACCAGCACCGTCAATGCACCACTGTAGATGGGATTTGTTGCTGTTCTCTTGGAGCTACAGTAGAAGGTAAAATAGCAGCTCTTCTTACACCTCCCTGTCATGTGGGTCCAACTGTTCTGAATCCTCCAGGGTGCCCAGGATGCAGATGCAGAGATGGGGAGCAGAGAGAGATCTTATTGGGAAGGTGAGATCAAGTAAGACTTTTTCAAATACTTAAAATTGGGACTGAAAACTGCAATTTATCTAGCATGTATCCTCCCTCACTTCTGCCAGGCAGAGAGTTTTTTGATGTGGGCAAGAAATGATAAATAAGACCTGGAAAGGTGAAAATGGGAGAGAAGCCAATTCATGGTGGCATTGTTAATAACAGCATAGAGGTGCTTTAAGGAATAGTAATCAGTACCGTAAGTGAACTTCTTTCCTTGTGTCACCCCAAACATTTAGTTGTGGTTTCCTCTCTTAAGACGGATTATAAGGCCTGAGTGCTCCGAACAATGTCTGTCATGGCTTTGAAGTGATAGGGGTTGGCATCAGTTCGAAGTCAACTCTATAATAATGTGGAGTCTGGGGATGACCGGACAGACTAACCAGCAGGAGAAGTTAGAAAGGCATCGTTCCACTCTCCCAGGCATTGGGCCAACCCAACAAGGGTAATCATAGGTCTTAAAAAAAATGAGGGAGGTGAAACAAGAGGAAGTAGGGAATTTCAGGGGGAGGAGAAAGAAGCAATGGAATGAGCACACTTCTCCGACGTGCTCTTTTTGCTGCTAAAGGCCCAAATTGAGAGCAAGGAAAATAGTTCAACTTTAAATTAAATTCAACCTTTCATTCCTTACATACAAGTTCAACTCTAATCTTGTGAAGAGATTGACACACATGATAGCTTACATGTTGGTAACAATTTATCACAACCTTCCTATTTGAACTTTATATGTCACCTAGCACATCTTTTGTAATGCAGTCTCTCCAGAGTCATGATGTTTAGGTAAATATTCCTGCTTTAAAAAACTACCACACATGCGAAAGAATACTGCCCATTAGTTTACACATGTGGAAGAGATCAGGAAGAGGGAGTGTGGGGGTTTACCTTTTGGTTGTACTTTTTTTTTTTTTCAATAGAGAACCTAAGTCTTGTAAAATATAATTGTAACATATATTGTTTTGTGTTTGATTCTGTAAATGTAAAGCAGGCATTAGTTTGGTAACACTAGAATGGCTTTAATTTTTTTGTTTGTTTTTGTTGTCAGACTTTTTTTAAAATTAAATATTAGCCATGTACTAATGCAATCATGGGGTACCTTATATACAATGTGCTGGCCTTATATACAATCTGAAATATTTTCATCAAACTGGTTAAAATAGCCTTCACCGCACCTACTTAGTTATTGTGTTAAGACATTAATATTCTACACTTAGTAAATTTAAACATGTACCCTTGTATAGGTACCACCCTATATATACCATAGGTGTGGTACCACCAATTACCCTCCCTCCACCGATTCTCCCCCATCCCCTCCCCTCCCTCTCTTCTTTGCCCTTCTTGGGCTATAGCTAGGCTATAGATTTCATATAAAAGCTATAAATTGGTTTCATAGTAGGGCAGAGAGTACATTGGATACTTTTTCTTCCATTCTTGAAATACTTTGCAAGAAGAATATTCCAACTCCATCCATGTAAACATGAATGAGGTAAAGTCTCCATCTTCCTTTAAGGCTGCATAATATTCCATGGTGTACATATACCACAATTTATTAATCCATTCATGGGTCGATGGGCACTTGGGCTTCTTCCATGACTCAGCAATTCTGAATTGGGCTGCAATAAACATTCTGGTGCAAATATTTTTGTTATAAAGTTATTTTTGGTCTTCTGGATATATACCTAGCAGAGGAATTGAAGGAGTGAATGGCAGGTCTATTTTTATTTATTTTTTTATTTTTACCGTGAAATCTTTTTTTCTTCCTTTTTTTTTTTTATTTATTGTTGGGGATTCATTGAGGGTACAATAAGCCAGGTTACACTGATTGCATTTGTTAGGTAAAGTCCCTCTTGCAGTCATGTCTTGCTCTCAGAAGGTGTTACACACACCAAGGCACCACCCCTCTCCCTTCTAACCTCTCTCTGCTTTTCCTTCCCCCCCCATGACCGTAATTGTCATTAATTGTCCTCATATCAAAATTGAGTACACAGGATTCATGCTTCTCCATTCTTGTCATGCTTTACTAAGAATAATGTCTTCCACTTCCATCCAGGTTAATACGAAGGATGTAAAGTCTCCATTTTTTTAAATAGCTGAATAGTATTCCATGGTATACATATACCACAGCTTGTTAATCCATTCCTGGGTTGGTCTATTTTTAGATCCCTAATTGATCTCCAAACATCTTTCCACAAGGAATATATTAGAATATATTAGTTTGCATTCCCATCAGCAGTGTAGAAGTGTTCCCTTTTCTCCACATTCACGCCAACATCTCTGATTTGGGGATTTTGTGATGTGGGCTAATCTTACTGGAGTTAAATGATATCTCAAAGTGGTTTTGATTTACATTTCTCTGATGATTAAGGATGATGAGTATTTTATCATGTGTCTGTAGGCCGTGTGCCTGTCTTCTTCAGAGAAGTTTCTCTACTGGTCTCTTGCCCAGGCTGAGATGGGATCACTTGTTCTTTTCTTGCTAATACGTTTGAGTTCTCTGTAGATTCTGGTTATTAAACCTTTGTTGGAGACATAACCTGCAAATATCTTCTCCCATTCTGAGGGCTGTATGCTTGCTTTACTTACTATGTTTTTGGCTCTGCAGAAGCTTTTTGGTTTGATCAGATCCCAGTAATGTACTTTTGGTATTGCTTCAATTGCCTGGGGGGTGGGGGGGGGTCTTCCTCATAAAATATTTGCCCAGGCTGATTTCTTCAAGTGTTTTCCCTGCACTTTCTTCTAGTATTTTTGTAGTTTCATGTCTTAAGTTTAAATCTTTAATCCAGTGAGAGTCTATCTTAGTTAATGGTGAAAGGTGAGGGTCCAGTTTCAGTCTTCTACAGGTCGCCAGCCAGTTCACCAAGCACCATTTGTTAAATAGAGAATCTTTTCCCCACTGAATGTTTTTAATTGGCTTATCAACGATCAAGTAACAGTAAGTAGCTGGGTTTATCTCTTGGTTTATATGCCATACATCTACCTCTCTTTTTTTGTGCTAGTACCAGGCTGTTTTGATCACTACCGATTTATAGTACAATCTGAGGTCTGATAGCATGATTCCTCCTGCTTTGTTTTTATTTCTGAGTAATGTCTTGGCTATTCAAGGTTTTTTCTGATTCCATACAAAATGAAGTATTATTTTTTTGAGATCTTTCAAGTATGACAGTGGAGTTTTAAGACGGATTGCATAAAAATTGTATATATTTTTGGATAATATGGACATTTTGACAATGTTGATTCATCCCAGCCATGAGCATGGTATGTTTTTCCATTTGTTTACATTTTCAGCTATTTCCTTTCCTAGAGTTTCATAGTTCTCTTTGTAGAGATCTTTCACATTCTTTGTTAGGTAAACTCCCAAATATTTCATCTTCTTTGGAACTACTGTGAACGGAAAAGAGTCCTTGACTGTTTTTTCAGCTTGACTATTGTTGGTGTATATAAAGGCTACTGATTTATGGATATTGATTTTGTAACCTGAGATGCTTCTGTATTCCTTAATCACTCTAAGAGTTTTGTAGTAACTTTTCCAGGTTAGGCAATCCCTAGCGTTTTCCAGATATACAGTCATATCATCAGTGAAGAGTGAAAGTTTGATTTCGTCTGACCCTATATGGATACACTTGATCGCCTTTTCTTGCCTAACTGCATTGACTAAGACTTCCATTACAATGTCAAAAAGCAGTGGAGACAATGGGTAACCTTGCCTGGTTCCTGATCTGAGTGGAAATGATTTCAATTTAACTCCATTCGATATGATAATGGCTGTGGGTTTGCTGTAGGAAGCCTCTATCAGTTTAAGAAATGTGCCTTCTATACCTATTTTCTTAAGTATTCTGATCATGAAAGGATGATGGATATTATCAAAAGCATTTTCTGCATCAATTGAGAGAATCATATGGTATTTGTTTTTTAATTTGTTTATGTGATAAATTATATTTATAGATTTATGTATATTGAACCAACCTTACCCTGGGATAAAACCCACTTGGTCATGGTGTATAATTGGTTTGATGTGTGGCTGGATTCTGTTTGCTAGGATCTTGTAGAATATTTTTGCATCAATAGTTGTTAGTGATATTGGTCTATAATTTTCTTTTCTTGTTGGGTCTTTTCCTGGTTTGGGAATCAAGGTGATATTTGCTTCACAGAATGTGTTAGGTCCTTCTTTTTCTATATTTTGTAAAAAGTTAAGTAATATAAGTACTAGTTCCACCTAAAGGTTTGGTAGAATTCTGGCTTGAAGCCATCTGGTCCCGGGCTTTTCTTTCTAGGGAGACTTATATATACTTGATGCTATTTCAGAACATGATATAGGCCTGTTCTAAATTTCCACTTCATTCTGGCTAAGTCTAGGAAGGTGGTGTGCTTCCAAGTATTGGTCTATTTCCTGCAACTTTTCATATTTCTGAGAATAGAGTTTCTTGTAATATTCATTAAGGATTTTTTGCATTTCTGAGGAGTCTGTTGTTATTTCATCTTTGCCATTTCTGATTGATGAAATTGGAAATTTTAGTCTTTTTATCCTGGGTAGGTTAGCCAAAGGTTTATCTATTTTATTGACCTTTTCAAAAAACCAATGTTTTGATTTTTTGATCTGTTGTATAATCCTTTTGTTTTTAGTCAACATGGCTGACTGAAGCCAGCTTTCCACAGAGGCTCCTGTTGAGAAGGAGAGTTAAAGGACATGAATTTAGCAAGTAACTTGGTGGATTAGAGCTTCGCCGAGAGAAGGTTGGAGAATGCACATCAACCCCGCTGAGGTGAGCTGCAACCCCAAGGATACAAACAAAAGGTACAAAATCCATTGCCAAGCGGACGGGAATCCCCTCCCCCATGAGAATGGCTTGGAGTACTTCATACAAACAAGTGAGCAGAATCCAAAAGTCCTCTCATTATATCCCAAGAAAGAGACCCTCTAAAAACTGGACCTACTTCCCCTACTAGGTTGCCATGGCGCTCTCCTCCCAGGCATAAAACTGTATAAAACTGTACATATTCTCTACCTGAAATTCTGAACTCCCAGAATTCCCATCCACTCTCACTCTGAGGTCTGGAAGCTTGTCCCCCAGGAGTTCAGATTCTTGGGTATTTTCTTGAGAGGTGTGGACAGAGCATGGACTGATGCTGGTCAGTGCTTATTCGGTGGCACGGGAGTGAGGAGAGGATGGTCATCTGAGGGGGAAACATACAAGAGCAGTGGTGCCCCGAGGCACAGAGCTGCAGCCTCTTTGGCAACAATAGGGATAACCCCTGGATATCCTGAAGTCACACCCCCTGTCTCTCTGGGAAACCAGAGAAGGCTGGGCATCATCTCTAGTGGCAGCCACTGGTGGAACAGATCTGAGATGGTAATGCAGGCCCTGTGAGTAAAGGGTTTGCCTGAGGCGGTACTGGCCTGGGCAGAGCATGGTGACTACAAAATGTGCGTGCAGAGCCGGCAGATTCCCAGGGTGGGGCTAACCCAGAGGCCTGCTTTACTGAGCCTTGGATGTACCGGCCCTCAAGGGATCATTAGCTGAGACAAAGGAGGGCAGGCAGAGGCTGGAACTGACAGCTAACCATGCTGCAAATACAAACTACAGCTGAGACCGGGCAGCAGCACAGACAGGGCCTGAGGCACAGGTTCTGTGAACTCAAAACAGCTTCTCTTCTGCAGGGGAATTTAGCCAGGACGGAAACAAATTCTGCAAAGTTGTTCTGTTCTGTCAGTAACATCAGTGGGGTAGGGGCTGGGGGGCTGGAACTGAGTGAACAGCCCCAGCATCCATTAAGTACCTGAGGTTCTCAGGCCTCACCTCCCACTGCCAGATAGTGGCAGACAGCAGCAGCCTGGCTGAGGAGACATAGATCTCCCTTGATTCAGGGAGGTGCAAACCCCTACAGTATCTGCTCATTGGAGGCAATTGGGTCACAGCCCTGTGGGGTTATCAGTGACTGGGTGTGACAGAGGTGCAAGGTGGGGAAGGAGGCATCAACCTTCCCAGACTAATGTATTTGCTCGGTGGGTCCTCCTGACCTCACGGAGCACCAGAGCAAGTCATATTTGACTTGTCAGCAGACCCCTGTGATCTAGTTGCCAGAGACCTTTTAAACTCTCCTACCTGAAACAGGTGCTGACTGAGACAAATGATTTGGACCTCCTGAACTGGGCCAATCACCTAAGGACTATCCGAGTGTTACCCTGGTTGTGTGGTATTAGGAAGGTTTGATTTTCCTTTTCCAATTGTTGCCTGTGGTAGGTGGGGTGACTTAATTGCTGGTATTTATCCACAGCTGAGACTTCAAACTAGAGTACCTGATTCACTAGGGTAGGACAGAGACAAGCTAAAACCAAGACAGAGCCACTTAGCCCCACAACACCAAGCAGGTCCCCAGTTTCCCATGCTGTAGCACTGTATAAGTCCTTTGCAAAGCTTGGGGGAAAGATACAGACACAAGTCCCAGCTTTTGGGCAAAGGGCTGGTTAATCACTACTCCTGAAACCCAACTTTTCTTTATCCACTCATCTATTCATATAAAATAATCATAGGGCAGAATCAGCGGAAAAACTCCAGTAACATGAATAACCAGAGTAGATCACCCTCCCCCCCCCAAGGAGAGATATGAGAGACATAACTGAAGATCCCATTCACAAACAGATGGTTGGATGTCAGAAATTGAATTCAGAATTTGGATTGCAAACAAGATTAGTAGAATGGAGGAAAAGTTGGAATTAGAAATTCAAGAAGCAATTCAAAAGTTGTCTCAAGAATTCAACGAATTTAAAGACAATATCACTAAAGATTTTGACACATTGAGGTAAGAATTTGAAGCCCTCAAAGATCTGAAAATACAGCAGAATCCCTCAGTAACAGAGTGGAGATAGCAGAAGAAAGGATTTCTGACATTGAAGACAAAGCCTTTGAACGCTCCCAAACTATCAAAGAGGAAGAGAAATGGAGAAAAAATGGATCATTCTCTCAGAGAGCTCTGGGATAATTCGAAGAAGGCTAATATCTGCCACATTGGAATCCCTGAAAGTGATGAAGTGGCCTTGCAGGGCAAAGAGGCCCTTCTCCATGAAATTATGAAAGAGAATTTTCCAGACATGCCAAGAGATTCTGAAATTCAGATAGCAGACAGTTTCAGAACCCCAGCATGACTCGACCCGAATAAGACATCCCCCAGGCACATAATAATTAACTTCACTGAAGTTAATATGAAGGAGAAAATTCTGAAAGTACCAGACATAAGAAAACAATTACCCACAAAGAGAAGAATATTAGAATGACTGCAGATCTCTCTGCTGAAACTTTTCAAGCCAGAAGAGGGTGTTCATAGACTTTTCATCTCCTAAAACAAAATAACTTTCCACCCCGGATCCTGTATCCAGCTAAAATGAGTTTCATTTATGATGGAGAAATTAAATACTTTAATGACATTCACATGTTAACGAAATTTGCCATAACCAAACCAGCTCTTCAGGATATTCTCAGATGTATCCTCCATAATGACCAGCCCAATCCTCTACCAGAAAAGAAAACTCACTCAGAAACGTTTGATCAAACTCCAACTTCTACAGTGGCAAAAGGATGAAAAATGTCCACTGGAATTTTGAAAAACTCAATACCCAAAATTTTATCAGGCTTATCAATATTCTCCATTAATATGAATGGCTTAAACTGTCTTCTAAAGAGGCACCGGCTGGCTGACTGGATACAAAAACTCAGGCCAGATATCTGCTGCATACAAGAATCTTTTCTTACCTTAAAAGATAAATATAGACTCAGGGTGAGAGTATGGTCATCCATATTTCAGCCAAATGGAAATCAGGAAAAAGCAGGCATTGGAATTCTATTTGCGGATACAATAGGCCTTAAACCAACAAAAGTAAGGAAGGATAAAAATGGTCACTTAATATTTTTTAAGGGTAATACTCAATATGATGAGATTTAAATTATTATTTATGCACCCAATATAATGCACCTCAAATTATAAGAGAAATTCTAAAAGACATGCGCAACTTGATTTCCTCCATCTCCATAATAGTCGGAGATTTCAACACTCCTTTGACAGTATTGGATAGATCCTCCAAGAACAAGCAGAGCAAAGAAATTTTAGACTTAAACTTAATCATCCAACATTTGGATTTAACAGACATCCACAGAATATTTCATCCCAACAAAACTGAATACACATTCTTCTCATCAGCCCACAGAACATACTCCAAAATTGATCACATCTTAGGTCACAAGTATAAACTCAGTAAATTTAAAGGAATAGAAATTATTCCTTGCATCTTCTCGGACCACCATGGAATAAAAGTTGAACTCAGTAACAACAGGAATCTGCATACTCATACAAAAACATGGAATTTAGGGAGGCAGAGAAAAGATGGCTGACTGAAGCCAGCTTTCCACAGAGGCTCCCATCCAGAAGGAGAGTTAAAGGACAGAAATTTAGCAAGTAACCTGGTGGATTAGAGCTGCACCAAGAGAGAAGTTTGAAGAATGCACATCACCCTACTCAGGTGAGCTGCAACCCCAAGGATACAAAAGGTACAAAATCCATCAGCAAGTGGATGGGACTCCCCTCTGCCATGAGAATGGCTCAGAGTGCCCCACAAACAAACGAGCAGAGTTCAAAGGTCCTCCCGCTACACTCCATGGGAGAGACCCTCTAAAAACTGGACCTACCTCCCCTACTAGGGTGCCACAGTGTTCTCCTGCCAGGCATAAAACTGTCTAAAACTGTATATATTCTCTATCTGCAACTCTGAGCTCCCAGCACTCCCCTCTACACTCACTCTGAGGTCTGGAGGCCTGTCCTCCAGGAGTCTAGATTCTTGGGTGATTTCTCGAGGGGTGTCGACAGGGCCTAGACTGTAGCTGGTCAGTGCTGATTCTGTGGCATGGGAGTGAGGAGAGGACAGTCGGCTGAGAGGGAACCACACCAGAGTGGCAGTGCCCCAAGGAGCAGAGCAGCAGCCATGTTTTGGCAACAATAGGGCTCACTCCTGGATATTCCGAAGCCACACATCCTGTCTCCCTGGGAAACCAGAGGAGGCCGGGCATCTTCTCAGGTGGCAACCACCTTGGAACAGATTTGGGACAGAAATGGAGGCCCCATGAGGAAAGGGTTTGCCTGAGGCAGTAGTGGCCTGGATGGAAAATGGGGACTAGAAAATGCATGCACAGACCCGGGAAATTCCCAGGGCTGGGCTGACTCAGAAGACTGCCTTACTGAGCCTAAGACGTACCTGGCCCTCAGGGGATCATCAGCCTATAGACAAAGGAAGGCAGGAGGCGAGAACTGACAACTAACCAAATACAAAACTGTAGGAGCAAAGACAGGGCCTGAGGTGCAGGCTCTGGGAACTCAAAACAGCTTCTCTTCTGCAGGGGAATTTAGCAGGGACAGAAATAAATTCCTGCAAATTTGTTCTGTTATGTTCTGTCATTACCGTCAATCAGAGGTGGGGCTCGAATGAGTGAACACCCCCCAAGCCTCCATCAAGTGCCCAAGGTTGTCAGGTCTCACCTCCCCCTGCTGGATAGAGGCAGAGTGCAGTGGTCTGGCTGAGCAGAAATAGATTTCCTTGTGATTGAGGCAGGTGTAAACCCCTGGAGTATCTGTTCAATACAGGCAACTGGGTCACAGCCCTGCGGGGCTATCAGTGACTGGCTGTGACAGAGGTGCAAGGTGGGGAAGGAGGCATCAACCTTCCCAGACTGATCTATTTGCTGGGTAGGTCGTCCTGACTCCACGGAGCACCAGAGCAAGCCATATCTGATTTGTCACCAGACCCCTGCGATCCAGTTGCCAGATACCTTTAAACTCTCCCACCTGAGACAGGTGCTAACTGAGACAATTGATTTGGACCTTTTGAACTGAGCCAATTGCCCAAGGTGGTGTCCTGGGTGTGTGGTTGTAGGAAGGTTTGATTTTCCTTTTCCAATTGTTGCTTGTGGGGGGCGGGTTGACTTAATTGCTGGTATTTCTCCACAGCTGAGACTTCAAATCAGAGTAACTGTTTCACTAGGGTCGAACAGAGACCAGCTGAAAACAAGACAGAACCACTTAGCCCCACCACACCAAACAGGTTACCAGTTTCTCAGGCCATAGCACTGTACGGGTCCTTGACAAAGCTCCAGGGGAAAAATCAAATGGTGTAAAACAATCATGGGGCAGAATCTTTGGAAAAACTCTTGTAAGATGAATAACCAGAATAGATCAACACCCCTAAGGAAAGATATGAAAGATGTAACTGAAGATCCCATTCATAAACAGCTGGCTGAGATGTCAGATCGAATTCAGAATTTGGATTGCAAGCAAGATTAATAAAATGGAGGAAAATTTTGGAATTAGAAATTCGAGCACAATTCAAAACTTGGAATTAGAAATTCAAGGAGAAATTCAAAAGCTGTCTCAAGAATTTAACAAATTTAAAGACAAAACCACCAAAGATTTTGACCCACTGAAGCAAGAATTTGCAGCCCTCAAAGATCTGAAAAATACAGTAGAATCCCTCAGTAACAGAGTGAAGAAAGGATTTCTGACATTGAAGACAAAGCCTTTGAACGCTCCCAAAGTCTCAAAGAGGAAGAGAAATGGAGAACAAAAATAGATCATTCTCTCAGAGAGCTCTGGGATAATTTGAAGAAGGCTAATATCCACCTCATTGGAATCCCTGAAAGTGATGAAGTAGCCTCACAAGGCATAGAGGCCCTTCTCCATAAAATTATGAAAGCGTATTTTCCAGACATGCCAAGAGATTCTGAAATTCAGATAGCAGACAGTTTCAGAACCCCAGCACGACTTAATCCCAATAAGACATCCCCCAGGCATATCATAATTAACTTCACTAGTGTCAATATGAAAGAGAAAATTCTGAAAACAGCCAGACGTAAGAAATCCATTACCTACAAAGGGAAGAATATTAGAATGATTGCAGATCTCTCTGCTGAAACTTTTCAAGCCAGAAGAGAGTGTTCATCTACTTTTAATCTCTTAAAGCAAAATAACTTTCAACCCCGGATCCTGTATCCAGCTAAACTGAGTTTCATTTATGATGAAGAAATTAAATACTTTAATGACATTCACATGTTGATGAAATTTGCCGTAACCAAACCAGCTCTTCAGGATATTCTCAGACCTATCCTCCATAATGAGTAGCCCAATCCTCGACCTCAAAAGTAAACTCACTCAGAAACTTTTGATCGAACTCCAACTTCCACAGTGGCGAAAGCATGAAAAATGTCCACTGGACTTTTGAAAAACTCGATACCCAAAATTTACCAGACTTATCAATATTCCCCATTAATGTGAATGGCTTAAAGTGTCCTCTATAGAGGCACCAGTTGGCTGACTGGATACAAAAACTCAGGCCAGATATCTGCTGCATACAAGAGTCACATCTTAACTTAAAAGATAACTGTAGACTAGGGTGAAAGAATGGTTGTCCATATTTCAGGCAAATCGTAATCAGAAAAAAGCAGGTGTTGCAAATCTATTTGCAGATACATTAGGCTTTAAACCAACAAAAGTAAGGAAGGATAAGAATGGTCACTTCATATTTGTTAAGGGTAATACTCAATATGATGAGATTTCAATTATTAATATTTATGCACCCAACCAGAATGCACCTCAATTTATAATAGAAACTCTAAAAGACATGAGCAACTTGATTTCCTCCAGCTCCAGAATAGTCAGAGATTACAACACTCCTTTGGCAGTGTTGGATAGATCTCAAACATATAAGCAAGAAAAGAACAAGTGATCCCATTGCAGGCTGGGCAAGGGATTTGAAGAGAAACTTCTCTGAAGAAGACAGGCACATGGCCTGCAGACATATGAAAAAATGCTCATCATCCTTAATCATCAGAGAAATGCAAATCAAAATTACTTTAACATGTCATCTAACTTTAGTATGATTAGCCCATTCACAAAATTCCATCCAGAGATTTTGGCGTGGATGTGGAGAAAAGGATCAGTTCTACACTGCTGGTGGGAATGCAAACAAATACATTCCTTTTGGAAAGATGTTTGAGAACACTTAGAGTTCTAAAAGGATACCTGCCATTTGATCCTACAATTCCTCTACTAGGTATATACCCAGAAGACCAAAAATCACATTATAAAAAAGATATTTGTACCAGAAAGTTTATTGCAGCCAAATTCATAATTGCTAAGTCATGGAAAAAGCCCAAGTGTCCATCAATCCACAAATGAATTAATAAATTGTGGTATATGTACACCATGGAATATTATGCAGCCTTAAAGAAAGGTGGAGACTTTACCTCTTTCTTGTTTACATGGATGGAGCTGGAACATATTCTGCTTAGTAAAGTATCTTAAGAATGGAAGAAAAAGTATCCAATGTACTCAGCCCTATTATGAAACTAATTTATAGCTTCATATGAAAGCTAAAACCCAACTGCACCCTAAAAATATCGGGAAAGGAGAAAGGGAGGAGAGGGGAGGAAGAAGATCGGCAGACTGATGGTAATTGGTGGGACCACTTCTATGGTGCATCTTACAAGGGTACATGTGAAACTTACTAAATGTAGAATATAAATGTCTTAACACAATAAGTAAGAAAAAGCCAGGAAGGCTATGTTAACCAGTATGATGAAAATTTGTCAAATGGTATATAAAACCAGTGTATGGCGAAAAAAAGAATAAAAATATGTGAGTGATGGTTATGTTAATCAGTTTGATTTAAGCATTCAATTTTTTTTTTTATTGTTGGGGATTCATTGAGGGTACAATAAGCCAGGTTACACTGATTGCAATTGTTAGGTAAAGTCCCTCTTGCAATCATGTCTTGCCCCCATAAAGTGTGACACACACCAAGGCCCCACCCACCTCCCTCCTTCCCTCTTTCTGTTTCCCCCATAACCATAATTGTCATTAATTGACCTCATATCAAAATTGAGTACATAGGATTCATGCTTCTCCATTCTCTTTTTTTTTTTTATTGTTGGGGATTCATTGAGGGTACAATGAGCCAGTTACACTGATTACAATTGTTAGGTAAAGTCCCTCTTGCAATCATGTCTTGCCCCCATAAAGTGTGACACATACTAAGGCCCCACCCCCCTCCCTCCATCCCTCTTTCTGCTTCCCCCCCCCATAACCTTAATTGTCATTAATTGTCCTCATATCAAGATTGAGTACATAGGATTCATGCTTCTCCATTCTTGTGTTGCTTTACTAAGAATAATGTCTTCCACATCCATCCAGGTTAATACGAAGGATGTAAAATCTCCATTTTTTTAATGGCTGAATAGTATTCCATGGTATACATATACCACAGCTTGTTAATCCATTCCTGGGTTGGTGGGCATTTAGGCTGTTTCCACATTTTGGCGATTGTAAATTGAGCTGCAATAAACAGTCTAGTACAAGTGTCCTTACGATAAAAGGATTTCTTTTCTTCTGGGTAGATGCCCAGTAATGGGATTGCAGGATCAAATGGGAGGTCTAGCTTGAGTGCTTTGAGGTTTCTCCATACTTTCTTCCAGAAAGGTTGTACTAGTTTGCAGTCCCACCAGCGGTGTAAAAGTGTTCCCTTCTCTCGACATCCACGCCAGCATCTGCAGTTTTGAGATTTTGTGATGTGGGCCATTCTCACTGGAGTTAGATGATATCTCAGGGTTGTTTTGATTTGCATTTCTCTAATATATAGAGATGATGAACATTTTTTCATGTGTTTCTTAGCCATTCGTCTGTCGTCTTTAGAGAAAGTTCTATTCATGTCTCTTGCCCATTGATATAAGGGATTGTTGGCTTTTCTCATGTGGATTAATTTGAGTTCTCTATAGATCCTAGTTATCAAGCTTTTGTCTGATTGAAAATATGCAAATATCCTTTCCCATTGTGTAGGTTGTCTCTTTGCTTTGGTTATTGTCTCCTTAGCTGTACAGAAGCTTTTCAGTTTAATGAAGTCCCATTGGTTTATTTTTGTTGTTGTTGCAATTGCCATGGCAGTCTTCTTCATGAAGTCTTTCCCCAGGCCAATATCTTCCAGTGTTTTTCCTATGCTTTCTTGGAGGATTTTTATTGTTTCATGCCTTAAATTTAAGTCCTTTATCCATCTTGAATCAATTTTTGTGAGTGGGGAAAGGTGTGGGTCCAGTTTCAGTCTTTTACATGTAGACATCCAGTTCTCCCAACACCATTTATTGAATAGGGAGTCTTTCCCCCAAGGTATGTTCTTGTTTGGTTTATCAAAGATTAGGTGGTTGTAAAATGTTAGTTTCATTTCTTGGTTTTCAATTCGATTCTAAGTGTCTATGTCTCTGTTTTTGTGCCAGTACCATGCTGTCTTGAGCACTATGGCTTTGTAGTACAGACTAAAATCTGGTATGCTGATGCCCCCAGCTTTATTTTTGTTACAGACAACTGCCTTAGCTATACGGGTTTTTTTCCGGTTCCATACAAAACGCAAAATCATTTTTTCCAAATCTTGAAAGTACGATGTTGGTATTTTGATAGAAATGGCATTGAATAGGTAGATTGCTTTGGGAAGTATAGACATTTTAACAATGTTGATTCTTCCCAGCCATGAGCATGGTATGTTCTTTCATTTGTTAATATCCTCTGCTATTTCCTTTCTGAGGATTTCATAGTTTTCTTTATAGAGGTCCTTCACCTCCTTCGTTAGGTATACTCCTAGGTATTTCATTTTCTTTGAAACTATGGTGAAGGGAGTTGTGTCCTGAATTAGCTTCTCATCTTGACTGTTATTGGTGTACACAAAGGCTACTGACTCTTGGACATTGATTTTATATCCTGAAACATTACTGTATTTTTTGATGACTTCTAGGAGTCTTGTGGTTGAGTCTTTGGGGTTCTCTAAGTATAAGATCATGTCGTCAGCAAAGAGGGCGAGTTTGACATCCTCTGCTCCCATTTGAATTCCCTTTATTTCCTTGTCTTGCCTAATTGTATTGGCTAGAACTTCCAGCACTACGTTGAATAGTAAAGGTGACAGAGGACAACCTTGTCTGGTTCCAGTTCTAAGTGGAAAAGCTTTGAGTTTTACTCCATTCAGTAAAATATTGGCTGTGGGTTTGTCATAGATAGCTTCAATCAGTTTTAGAAATGTGCCACCTATGCCTATACTCTTCAGTGTTCTAATTAGAAAAGGATGCTGGACTTTATCAAATGCTTTTTCTGCATCTATTGAGAGGATCATGTGATCTTTATTTTTGCCTCTGTTAATATGGTGGATAACGTTTATAGACTTGCGTATGTTAAACCAGCCTTGCATCCCTGGGATGAAGCCTACTTGATCATGATGAATGACTTTTTTGATGATAAGCTGCAATCTATTGGCTAGGATTTTGTTGAGAATTTTTGCATCTATGTTCATGAGTGAGATTGGTCTGAAATTCTCCTTTTTGTTTGGGTCTTTTCCTGGTTTTGGTATCAGGGTGATGTTTGCTTCATAGAATGTGTTGGGGAAGATTCCTTCTTCCTCAATGTTTTGGAATAATTTCTGCAGTACAGGAATAAGCTCTTCCTTGAAGGTTTGATAGAATTCTGGAGTGAAGCCATCTGGACCAGGGCATTTTTTGGTTGGAAGCTTTTTTATTGTTTCTTTGATCTCAGTGCTTGAAATTGGTCTGTTCAGGAGCTCTATTTCTTCCTGGCTGAGTCTAGGGAGAGGGTGTGATTCCAAGTATTGATCCATTTCTTTCACATTGTCAAATTTCTGGGCATAGAATTTCTGGTAGTAGTCAGAGACGATCTCTTGTATCTCTGTGGGATCAGTTGTTATTTCCCCTTTATCATTTCTGATTGAGGTTACTAGAGATTTCACTTTTCTATTCCTCGTTATTCTGGCCAATGGTTTTTCTATTTTATTTATTTTTTCAAAAAACCAACTCCTTGTTTCATTAATTTTCTGAATGATTCTTTTGTTTTCAATTTCATTGATCTCTGATTTGATTTTGGATATTTCTTTTCTTCTACTGAGTTTAGGCTTAGATTGTTCTTCTTTTTCCAATTCCATAAGATCTCTTGTGAGATTGCTGATGTGCTCTCTTTCTGTTTTTTGAATGTAGGCATCTAAAGCGATGAATTTTCCTCTCAAAACTGCTTTTGGTAGCTTGTGTCTTCATTGTTGTTATGCTCAAGGAAGTTAATGATTTGCTGTTTTATTTCTTCCTTCACCCATCTGTTATTCAACAGAAGATTGTTCAGTTTCCATGCCTTTGGGTGGGGTCGAGCATTTTTGTTAGAATTGAGTTCCACCTTTAGTGCCTTATGGTCTGAAAAGATACAAGGTAAAATTTCAATTCTTTTGATTCTGTTGATATTTGTTTTGTGTCCCAGTATATAATCAATTTTGGAGAATGTTCCATGGGGTGATGAGAAGAATGTATATTCTTTAACTTTGGTATGGAGTGTTCTATATGCGTCTATCAAGCACAGTTGTTCTAGGATCTCATTTAAGTCTCTTATATCCTTGTTTAATTTCTGTTTAGAGGATCTGTCCAGCTCTGAAAGAGGAGTGTTAAGGTCCCCTGTTATTATGGTATTATCAGATATCATATTGCTCAGACTGAGTAAGGTCTGTTTCAAGAATCTGGGAGCATTTAAATTGGGTGCATAGATATTTAGAATTGAAATGTCTTCTTGTTGTATTTTTCCCTTGACCAATATAAAGTGACCATCTTTGTCTTTTTTAACTTTAGTTGCTTTAAATCCACATGTATCTGAAAATAAGATTGCAACTCCTCTTTTCTTCTGAATTCCATTTGCCTGAAAAATTGTCTTCCAACCCTTGATTCAGAGCTTTAATTTGTCTTTTGAAGCCAGGTGTGTTTCTTGCAGACAGCAAATGGATGGCTTGTGTTTTTTAATCCAGTCAACCAATCTATGTCTCTTCAGTGGGGAATTCAAGCCATTAACATTTATTGAGATAATTGATAAGTGTGGTAGTATTGTATTTGTCTTATTTTGTGAGAGTCCATTGCTTAGTATTGTCTTTTGCATCAGTGTGGAGGTTAGGTTCTGTCCTTTAATTTCTGAGTTCTTACTTTGCTGCTGATCCATTGTGGTGGTCAGTGTGCAGAACAGGTTGAAGTATTTCCTGTAGAGCTGGTCTCATTGTGGCGAATTTCCTCAATGTTTGTATATCCGTAAATGATTTGATTTCTCCGTCAATTTTGAAGCTTAGCCTAGTAGGGTACAGAATTCTGGTCTGGAAATTGTTCTGTTTAAGTCGATTAAAGGTAGATGACCATTGTCTTCTTGCTTGGAAAGTTTCATTAGAGAAGTCTGCGGTCACTCTGATGGATTTGCCCCTGTAGGTCAACTGGCGCTTACTCCTGGCAGCTTGCAGAATCTTTTCTTTTGTCTTGACTTTGGACAGGTTCATCACAATGTGTCTTGGAGAAGCTCGGTTAGAGTTGAGGCGACCTGGGGTTCGATAGCCCTCTGAAAGCAGTGTGTCAGAATCTTTGGTGATATTTGGGAAATTTTCTTTTATAATATTCTCTAGTATGGCTTCCATTCCTCTGGGGCATTCTTCTTCCCCTTCTGGAATTCCTATAACTCATATGTTGGAATGCTTCATAAAGTCCCATAATTCTGACAGTGAACGTTCTGCTTTCTCTCTCTTCTTTTCTGCCTCTTTTACTATCTGAGTTATCTCAAAAACTTTGTCTTCTACCTCTGAAATTCTTTCTTCTGCATGGTCTAACCTGTTGCTGATACTTTCCATTGCATCTTTAAGTTCCCTGATTGACTGTTTCATTTCCTTCAGCTCTGCTATATCCTTTTTATATTCTTCATATCGTTCATCTCTGATTTGATTCTGTTTTTGGATTTCCTTTTGGTTATTTTCCACTTTATTAGCAGTTTCCTTCATTGTTTCCATCATTTCTTTCATTGTTTTCAACATATGTATTCTAAATTCCCTTTCTGTCATTCCTAACATTTCTGTATAGGTGGAATCCTCTGCAGTAGCTACCTCATGATCCCTTGGCGGGGTTGTTCTGGACTGGTTCTTCATGTTGCCTGGAGTTTTCTGCTGATTCTTTCATGGGTGATTTCTTTCATCTGTTTCCTTGCCCTAATTTTCCTTTCACTTCCTCTTGCTCTTTAAGTTCTCGTGCCTGTGGACTGATTTGCTGGTTGGAGGGTGCCTCTCTGAAATAATGGGGTTGATGAGTTTTCTTGTGGGCTTACAGACAGACAGGTTTCCAGCTGGGCAGTGCACGCTGTTTGCTGTCTTCAGTAGTTAACCAGGAAGGTGACTGTAAGAGTCTTGACCTGTAACAGAGAGTTACCTGGGGCTCAGCCTCCTGGTGTGACGAAGTTAAACTTGTTCCAAGGCTGGGGTCTGTTTGTCAGACTGAAGTAGTTCTAGAGGGTCCATGGGTGTGGAGGATGCTGGCTCAGGGGCCTCTGCCAGCTTTACCTCTAAGCATTCAATTTTTTACATCAAATTTTCACATTGTACCCCATAAATGTATACAGTTATGATTTAATACAAAATTAAATAAAATTAATCCTTCTGTTTTGAATTTCATTTAATTCTGCTCTAATTTTGATTTTTTTTTTCTTCTGCTAGGTTTGGGGTTGGACTGTTCTTCCTTTTACAGTTTCTTGACATGTCCCATTAAGTTGTTAACTTCCTCTCTTTCTGTTCTCTTGAGCAAGGCTTGCCTTGCTATAAATTTCCGTCTGAGGACTGCCTTTGCAGTATGCCAGAGGTTCTGGTAATTTGTGTCTTCATTATCATTTTGTTCCAAAAATTTGGCAATTTCCTTCTTAATCTCATCTATGACCCAGCTATGGTTCAGCATGAGTTTATTTAGTTTCCATTTTTCATATGTGTATGCAGATTCCTGTTGTTACTAAGTTCAACTTTTATTCCATGATGTTTCAAGAAGATACAAGGAATAATTTCTTTTCTTTTTTGTTCACCATGTATATTTTTCTTTTAATGTAAGATGAGATTCATGTATGCAGTAGATATCTGGCCTGAGTTTTTGTATCTGGTCAGCCAAACTGTGTCTCTTTAGAGGACAATTTAAGCCATTCACATTAATTGAGAATATTGATAAGCCTGATAGAATTTTGGTTTTTGATTTTTTTGAAAGTCCAGTGGACATTTTTAATCTTTTCACCAGTGTAGAAGTTGGAATTTGATCAAAAGTTTCTGAGTGAGTTTGCTTTTGTAGTGGAGGATTGCGCTGGTCATTATGGAGGCTAGGTCTAAGAGTATCCTGGAAAGCTGGTTTGGTTATGGCAATTTCTTCAACATGTGAATGTCATTAAAGTATTTAATTTCTCCATCATAAATGAAACTCAGTTTAGCTGGATACAGGATCCTGGGTTGAAAGTTATTTTGTTTTAGGAGATTAAAAGTCGATGACCACCATTTTCTAGCTTGAAAGGTTTCAGCAGAGAGATCTGCTGTCATTCTAATATTCTTCCTCTTGTAGGTTATGGTTTTCTTATATCTGGCTGATTGCAGAATTTTCTCTTTCATGTTATTTTTGGCAAAGTTAATTATAATGTGTCTGGGAGATGCCTTATTTGGGTTGAGTCATGCTGGGGTTCTCAAACTTTCTGCTATTTGAATTTCAAAATCTCTTGGCATGTCTGGGAAATTCTCCTTGATTATCTCATGGTGTAGAGCATCTGGGCCTTTCGACACAACCTTGTTGCCTTCAGAAATTCCTATGAGGAAAATATTAGTTTTCTTCGAATTATCCCAGAGTTCTCTGTGAAAATGATCCATTTTTGCTCTCCACTTCCCTTCCTCTTTTAGCATTTGGGAGTGTTCAAAAGATTGTCTTCAATGTCAGAAGTCCTTTCTTCTGCCTGGTCCATTCTGTTATTGGGGGGTTCTATTGTATTTCTCAGATCTTTGAGGGCTGCAAGTTCCTGTCTCAATGTGTCAAAATTTTGGTGAATTTGTCTTTGAATTCATTGAATTCTTGAGCTAACTTTTGAAATGCTCCTTGAATTTCTAATTCCAACTTTACTTCCATTCTATGAATCTTATTTGCAATGCAAATTCTGAATTCAATTTCTGATATCTTAGTCATTTGTTTATGAATGCGATCTTCTGTTGTGTCCACTATGTTTTCCCTTGTCATAGTTGATTTACTCTGATTATTCATGTTACTGGAGTTTTTCTGCTGATTCACCCCATGATTATTTTACACCATTTGGCTAGATGAGCATATAAGGTGAAATTGGGTTGGGGGCTACTGGTGTCTGTACCTTTTCCCTTAGAGCTTTGCAAAGGACCCATACAGTGCTATAGCCTGAGACACTGGGGACCTGCTTAGTGTGGTGAAGCTAAGTGGCGCTGTCTTGTTTTCAGCTGGTCTCTGTCCAATTCTAGTGAATCAGTACCTGTGTGTTGAAGTCTCAGCTGTGGAGAAATACCAGCAACTAAGTCACCTCCCACCTCTACCGTAAGAACTGAAAAAGGGAAATCAAACCTTCCCACAACCACACACCCAGGGTACCACTTTGGATAGTCCTTGGGTGCTTGGCCCTGGTTAAGAGCTCCAAATTAATTGTCCCAGTTAACACCCAGTCTCAAGTGGGAGAGTTCGAAAGGTCTCCAGCAACTAGATAGCAGGGGTCTGCTGGCAGCTCAATTATGACTTGCTCTTGTTCTTTATTGAGTCAGAAGGACCCATCCAGCAAATAAATTAGTCCAGGAAGGTTGATGCCTCCTTCTCCACCTTGCACCTCTGTCACACTCAGTGACTGGTAACTATGCAGGGCTGTGACCCAGTTCCCTCTAATTAGCAAATGCTCCAAGGGTTTGCACCTGCTTGAATTGAAGAATGATCTATGTCTCCCCAGCTAGACCTCTGCACTCTGCCACCATTTGGCAGGGGGAGCTGAAGCCTGACAACTTTGAGTGCTTAATGGAAGCTGGGGCGGTTCACTCAGTTCTAGCCCCACCCCAGATTGATGTTTCTGCCACTTATATTCTCTCAGAATTTGCATTTCTGTCCTGACTATATTCCCCTGTGGGCCAGGAGCTGTTTGAGTTCACATAAACTGTGCCTCAGCCCTGCCCTGTGCTGCTGCTGTTGCACCAATTTTCACAGAGCTGGTGTCTCTGTCTTCTCTGTGTTGGGGCGGGCACAGTTAGAGCTCACACTCAGCTCTTAGTTCCTGCCTCTCCCTTAGCTAGTTCTCACACACAGCTCTCAGTTTCTGCTTCTCCCTGGGCTGGTGCTGTTGCCCTGCCTGCTTTTGTCTCAGCCATTTTCCCCTGGGGGCCAGGAGCTTCTTAGGCTCACTAAAGCAGCACTTCTGACTCAGCCCCCCCGCCCCCCTGGGAGCATACCATATCTGCACGGGAATATTCTAGTCTCCATTACCCACCATGCCTTGCCTGGACATGTACCACCTCAGGCATATCCTTCTTTACTCATGGGGCCTGAGTTTCCATCCCAGATCTGTTCTACCAGTGGCTGCCAGTGGAGTAAAAACCTGGCTTTCTCTGGCTGTCAAGAGAGGTGGGGAGTGTCTCTCCAAAATATCCTCCGGGGTGTGAGCCCTATTGTTCCCACTGCTTCCGCTGCTGCTCTGTACTATGGGCTACTGCTTCTCCCTCTTCTGTATGGCTCCCTCAGTCCACAGTTCTCTCTCTACACTCGTGCCACAGAATCAGCACAGACCTGCAACAACCCATGCCTTATCCACACCTCTTGAGAAAATACCCAAGAATCTGAACTTCATGGGGCACAGGCTTCCAGATCTCAGGGTGAGAGTGGAGGGGAGTGCTGTTAGTTCAGAATTGCAGATACAGAATATATATAGTTTTATGCCTGGTGGGAGAGTGCCATGGCACACTAGTGGGTCCTCTCTGGGGAAGGAGTTCTGGTTTTTATAGGGTCTCTCCTGTGGAATAAAATAGGAGGAGATCTGAACTGTGCTCGCTTGTCTGTAGAAAGTATATTGTGAGCCGTTTTCATGGGGGAGGGGACTCCTATCTGCTTGGTGATGGATTTTGTACCTATTGTTTATTTCCTTGGGGTCCCGGCTTGCCTCAGCAGGGTTGATGTGCATTCTTCCACCTTCTTTCTTGGCTCAGCTCCAAACCATCAGCTTACCTGATAACTTCTGTCCTTTAACTCTCCTTCTGGATGGGAGCCTTTATGGACAGCTGGCTCCAGTTGGCCATTATGCCTCTGCCCCCTGGTTGTACTTTTAAAATTTTATATATGCATTTATAAAAGAGATTGGAAGAAAATATGATAAAAACTCAACATGTGCTTCATTTCAGTAGAGGGTGTGTGAATGTTTATATTATACTGTGGCCTGATTTACAATCATATCCAGCCTATTGTTTCCCCTACACACATCAGTATACCTTGAGTTAATCAACCCAAGTAACTGATCTTTCAGTTGTTCTTTAACTTTTCATTCTGAATTTGTTGAAGACTAACAAGAAGTTATAGACACAGTAGATGGTTTATGTATACCCATCACTCAGCCTACACCCATGGTGAAGTGTAACATAAATGGAGTTTATTACCAAAATTAGTAGATTGACATTGCTTCAATTCAGTTATCTGTGAAACCAAGCTTACCATATTTCATCACTGTTTACATGCACTTATTTTTTCAGGAGTGGGATATGCCTGTGCGTGTGGTTCTATAACATTGTGTTACATGTGTGGAGTCATATACCCACCACCATGCTGAAGAAATGGAACTGTTTCTTCACCACAAATGAGCTCCCATGGGCTGCCCCTATTAAGATGTACAACAACTCATGGCTCTGCCCCAATTAGTGGTTACCCTCTAACCACTAATTTACCCTGTATCTATAATTTGATGATTTTAAAAGTGTTATGTAAATGAGTTTATACACCATCTAACCTTTTGAATTTGGGTTATTTCACTCAGCATAATGTCCTCATGATCCATCCAAGATATTTTGGGTAGAGTTCTTTGTATTTTATTTATCATTTTACTTTCTCTCTGGCAGTGTATGAAAATTCTTGGTCAACATTTAAAACTATCAGTATTTGATATTTTAGCCACTTAAGAGTCTTATAGTGGTATCACATTGTGACTTTAATTGGTATTTTCCTGATGACTAATGATATGGAACACCTGTTCATGTGTTTATTTGCCATCAAGGAATCTCTTTTGGTGAAGCATGTTTTTAAATCTCTGTCTCTAATTGAATTTAACTTTCCACTCAGTCCATGTCTATTCCCAGGGAGCTGAGTGGGGCTGGAGAGCAACACACAACCATGCCTAATGGTTGCACTTTAAATTGATGACTTTGACTCTTAAATGCCCACTTAGCTATCACATAACATTTTTATAACTGCCTCTGACACCCCAAAGGAAATACTTTATGCCATCTCCTCCCTTCTGGAACTGCCTCCTCATCTTTTCATCACTCTCAGGTGATGCTCTACTGAGAACTTCCTCATTTCTCCACACCAGACTATCCACTGATGTGCCTCTCAGCCCATTTCTCTGCCTTCTCTCTCAGGCCAGGAAATGAGCTCTGAACATTCTTGATGGAAATCAGCCTTTGCACTGTGTGCTGGTTCCCTGCCCCCTCCCCAAGGAAACACTTTAGATAATTATTGCCTCTCCCTCCTGGTCTTCAGTGTGTCCCTTCCTTAATTGTTCCATTATAGTCCAAATAGGTTACTCCATTTCCTGGACAAAAACATCACCCAAGTCCACTTTCCCCTTTATCAATTGCCTGGGTTTTCCTCTATCCTTCACAGAAAATCTCATCAGAAGAGTTTCCTATACTCTTTATGTTCATTTCCTCATCATCACCTCCCTTTCATTTCTCCTTATATCTCAGTCTCCCCACTTTTTAGCTAGATCAGTGAATTGATTTTCCTTGTTTTAAAATTTATGTTTGAATTAGTAATACAGTCACATATTCTGAATAAAAATATTAAAATGAATACACTGAAAATTATCATCCCACTTCAGGGCTTCAGGCATTCTTGCCTTCTTATCAGACTTATACATTTATTTATTAGTTTTTTTAATTTCCAGAGATATTTAATGCTAAAACTACTATATACATACACCAATATAATACCCAATATATAGTAATAACAAAAGATGAATAGAAGACTTGAAAGTGCAGAAGTCAAATGTGATTTGAGTATTACAATTTTAATACAGTTTTTCCTTTCTTAAAATATCTATACATGTTTAGATACCTTCTGTTAGTATGTGTGTGTATACATACAAACTATACGTATTCTTCCTCATATACAATACACTTTGATCTACATTATGTTTAATTTAACCTATCTTGGAGGTCCTTTCATATCAGGTTGTTGATCTTTTCATATATCCACAGAATATTCCATTGCAGAAATGGACCATAATTTATACAGTACTGGTGGCCATTTTGGCTGTTTCCTATCTTTTATCACATGTAATGCTGCATTTATGAACTTTGTACATATGCCTCTGGAACATACACAAGTATATCTCTGGGATTAACTCTTAGATGAGGAACTGCAGGGAGAAAATTATGATGCTTTGCATATTTGTATATTTTGAAAATTGCCTTCCCTATGTATATGCAGAGGCACCCCCACCATAAGAGAGTGAAAATGTCTGGTCCTCACCGTCTCCACACAGTATGTTCTCAATCCTTTTAGACTTTTATTCTGGACTAAATTAGATATAATTCTGTGTAATTTTAATTCATATGTCTTTCATTAGATTTGAGTTTCTTACCTTTCCATATGTTTAACAGCCACTTTTATTTTTGAGAAATTAGGAATTCGTGTCCTAAATGATTTTATCAATGGACTACAAATTTCAAACCATCATTTTATAGAAACTTTAAAGAAATAAGTTCAATTAGAACTTTTGTCAATGATGTTACCAATATTTTTGCAGTTCATATTTTGAGCATTATGTTTCATGCCATGCCAAAAAGTCTTTTTTTGCCTTTATTAATATTTTCTGTAATGTGTTCTAAATTTTGTGCTAAAATTAGGAAGTGTATGCTCACTCTCAGTTAAAATCAGTTTTTCTGTATTTTCTCCAGGTACTACGTGCATTGTACTTTCATGATTAATTTTTACTTTTTTAGTATTCATTAATAAATCATAAAAATCCAAGTTTTCAATTTTATTTTAAGAAGTTCAATGAGTTTTCATAATCCCATTTCATGGCAGTTCATGTTTAATTCAGTCTTTGATTAACAATTATTACCATATATAGGTATACCTTGCAGATATTACAAATTTGGTTTCAGAGCACGGCTATAAAGTGAATATTACAAAGAAGTGAATCACATAAATGTGTTAGTTTTCTAGAGCATTAAAAGTCATGATTATAGTCTACTCTACTCTGTTAAATGAGCTATAACATTATGCCTAAAAAATGTATATACCTTAATTTAAACACACATGATTACTAAAAAATGCTAAGGATCTTTAGAGTCTTCTGTAAGTCTCACTTTTTTTTTTTTGCCAGAGTAAGGTCTTATCTCAATCTTGATGGCTGCTCACTAATCTGAGTGGTGGTGCCTAAAGGTTTGCATGGCTGTGTCAATTTCTTAAAATAAGACAACCATGAAGTTCAGTGCATTGATTGATTGACTCTTCTTTTCAGGAAAAATTTCAATGTAGCATGAAGTGTTCTTTGATATCAATTTATCCACAGAAGAATTACTTTCAAAATTGAAGTCAATCCTCTCAGACTTCACCACTGCTAAAAAAATTAAGGTGATGTTACATTCTAAATGCTTTGTTCTTGTATCAACAATGTTCATATCTTCTTCACCATGAGTAGAATGCATCTTGAGAAACCATCTATATCCTTCCTTGCTCATTGATAAGGATCACTTATCATCCATTCATGTTTTATCATGAAATTGCAGTAATTCATTCACACTTAGGCTCTGATTCTAATTATACCTCTCGTCCTATTTGTACCACCTGCAGTTACTTTCTCCACTGAACTCTTGGAGCCCTCAGATTTCATTCCTCAGGGTTGAAATCAACTTTTTCCATACTTCTGATAATGTTTATAATTTGACCATTTCCCATGAATCAGGAATGTTCTTAAAAGCATCTAGTATTATGAATCCTTTCCAGAAAGTTTAAAATTTACTTTTCCCAGGTGTATCAGGAAACCAACATTAATGGCAGCTACAGCCTTATATCAAGTCTTTCTTAAATAATAAAACTTATAAGTCAAAATTATCCTTTGATCTGGGCTGCAGAATGGTGTTGTGTTAGTAGGCATAAAAACAACATTATTCTCCCTTCCCAACTCTATCAGAGCTCTTGAGTGACCAGGTACATTTTCAATGAGTAGTAATGGCTTGCTAAGAATATTTTTCTAAGCAGGAGATCTCAAATATGGGACTAAAATATTCAGTAATTCTTGATGTAAACAGAGGTCCTGTCATTCAGGCTTCTTTGTTCCATGTATAATCACAAGAAGATAGATTTAGCATAATTTTTAAGGGTTCTAGGATTTTCAAAATGATTAAACTCAGCATTGTATTCAAATCTAAAAGTCACTAGTTGCATGGCCCTATCTAGGGAGTCTGCACTGTCTACTCCAGATGTGAGGCCACATTGACTTTCCCTCTCTAGCTGTGAAGGTCCTGAATGGCATTTTCTTCCAAAAGAAGGCTCTTTCATATACATGAAAAAGTTATTACTTAATGTATCCACCTTCTTCAACTATCTTACATGGATTTTCAGGATAACTTGCTGCAGCTTATGTATCAATACTTATGGCTTCACTTTGTGCTGTTATGCTAAGATGTGGCTTCTTTTCTCAAACCTCATGAAAACCTCCCTTAGTTTCAACTTTTCTGCAAAGATTCTTCATATGTCTCAGTGTCATATTAAAGAGAAATTATTGCCTTGCATTGAATTAGGCATTATTTTAGTGGAATGTTGAAGGGGGTTCAATCTTTATCCAGACCACTAAATCTTCCTCCAGATCAGCCACAAGGCTGTTTCACTCTGTTATCATTTGTGTCTTCACTGTAGTTGCATTTTAATTTCCTTCACAAACTTTTACTTGGCATTCACAACTTGCCCAACTGTTTGGTGCGAAGGCCTAGCTATCTGCCTACTTCAGTTTTTAACATGCCTCCCCCACTAAGCACAGTCACTTCTAAACTTTCATTTAAGGGATGATATGTGCAACACTTTCTTCCACTTGAACACTTAGAGGATATTGTAAGGACATTAGGTGGCTTAATTTTAATATTGTTGTGTCACAGGGAATAGGTAAGCACTAGTAGAGAAGAGAGTAGGAATGGCCTTGGTGAAACAGTCAGAACACACGTAACATTTATCAGTTAGGTTTCCAGGGTTGCGTGGGCATGGTTCATGGTGTCCTAAAACTGTTAACAATAATAACATCAAATATCACTGATCACAGGTCATAACAGATATAATAACAATTTAAAAGTTTAAAATATTTCCAGAACTACCAAAATGTGACACGGATACATAAAGTGAGCCCCTATTGCCAGGAAAATGTTGGCAATAAATTTTCTACAAACATAGTTGCTATAAGCATCCAGAAGATGTGGTAGAGGTCCATTTTCCCTTATTTCTTCTAACTGCCTGCTTTTATACCTAGAAATGATGTTGATAGATTGTCTAGTAATATGGCCTACAGCCACTTGCCTCACTGTTTTCTTGTGTGAAGGGGTATTTCGGTAGACAACTGAGCATCCTGGAGTCCCATCAAACCACCTGCCATTCTCTCCTACACCTGCTCCACTTAGTCCGCATGGCATCCTCCTCAGCCACCACTCTGCGAAGATCAGCAATGACTCCACATGTCTACACTCAAGGTCAATTTTACCACTGCTCAGCTGCTACTGACACTATTTACTGAGCAGTGACTCCATCACTTGAGATTCTAGCACACCATGCTCTTCTGCTTGTAGTGCTTTCCTCAGTTGCTCCTTTACATATTTTGCCCTGGACTTTCACATACAACTGTTATCATATACTAAATTCCCATATGTATTTCTGTGTGACTCTGAGATATTTACTGCAATGATATTTTATTTAGGGATGGTTTAGTATATCCAGCAATTTCTCCAGATATTTAGTGGGTGGAGACACTACCAAATTTCTTCCCTTTTCAGTCTTTATTAACATATCATTCAATTTCTTGAGCATAATATCCGAAAGACTCCATTCTAGAGTTGTTCACACTGATGTTTAAATTCCTGAAATAATGTGGGGGACATAGTGGGTCTCTATTATTAATAGTTTGCTAGGATCACTGTGACTATATACCACAGGATGGGTGGATTAAACAAAAGTTTAATTGCTCATATATTTGGAGACTAGAAGTCTGAGATCAAGGTACAGACAGGGTTGGATGGCATTTTTTGTCTTCGCATGGTCTTTTCTCTATGTGTCTATGTCCTAATCTCCTCCTCTCTAGGACCACAGTCCTGTCAGAATAAGGCCCAGGGTAAGAGCCTCTTTTAACCTTACTTATCTCTGTAATGTCTCGTGTCCACATATTATACAGTAAGATTGTGACTTACTGGGGGTTAGGACATCAACATATGAATGTTGAAGGGACAAAACTCAGCTTACCTTTATGAATATTACATGAATGAATCCATGTAAGAACACTTCAAATATATAAAAAGAGTTTAATTTAAATGAGATTTAAAAAATGATGAGTGGCTTAATTTAGCTGTAACATCAGCCATAAAATTGAGGTATAAGATATATGTAAAATTTTGAGTATCTATAATAAACAAAAACAAAACATAACAAAGTTCATGAAATAAGGAGAACAATGTTACTTGTTCTGGACAATTCACATTTTGTAAACGAAACCAGTGGATCCACTTATTCATACATTAAAATGAAATATAAATTTGCCCTCAGAGTTGATAATAATAAAAGGAATAGAAAGGTAAGTGTGGTGACTCGTGGCCTCTGAAGAAAAGGACTCAGGGATATTTTCTCCCTGGATACCTCTCCCAGGGATATTTTCTCCCTTATCCTTCATGTGGAAAGCAGCATACCCATGTATGCATAACTATTTTGTTACAGAAAACACCACAACTGTGGAGTAGGTCATGGTGAGCTTTGAGTGACCCTATGATAGAGTTTATGCCTTAGTGATAAAGCCTCACCAATGTAAGCTGAATTTTAGCTGATACCTAGACTCATAGGTGCCAATTAAATAGGCAGAACATCAATTCCTTACAGAGATGAACAAGAAGGGATGGAATGGGAGAGGCTGATATGAGAGTGGAAATGGGCCAGAGGCCAAGTAACGTATCAGGGATGGTTGGACTCCAGTGACTGGGTGTGTTATTTGCCCACAGTCCCTGAACAGGAAATCACAGATCTCTCTAACATCTTGATAAGCCTTACTTTTTCACTAGTTTTTTCCAAGCTCCACTTCACAAATTAAACAACAAAGAAGAGTCCATTGGTCTCACTGAATTCCAGAAAGACTCTCACTATTAGCACAAGACAGTTCTGCACATCTGGACAGAAGAAAGAAGAAAAGGTAAGAGCTGATACCAAGATTGGTCTTTCCATAGTCAGAGAAGATTTTAGCTCTAAATTTTTGTTTCTGTGCTTCCACTCTGGGGTTTCCATATGCAGAGGTTCTTGGAGATTTCTTCAGAAAAGGCAGGAGACACGAAGCTTCCTTCTGTGGACTGGCTACTGGAAGCTCAGACTGTAGGCGTTTCAAATAGGGAAAGCAAACTCTTTGCCCGTTTATCTATCTTTCAATATTTTTCCCTTACTCCAACTATTCAAATCTTCTGTCCTGAAGATTTTTTTTCCCTCTTACATTGATTTAAACAGCAAGTGGATATAAAGACATTGTTTCCCAGAGATGAACTGCTATAAACCCACATTTAATTGCTTTGTTTGCTCTCCGATGTTATTCTTTTTTGTATATATGGAAAGGTCCCAAGAAGAAACAGATGGTGCAAAGGGGAACAACTGAGATGTGATTCATGGGAGACTATGAACAAAGATGGGCAGGTTTAAAGGAAAGTGCCAATGGGTGGAGAAGTACCCTAAGGCAGCACTAGGGAAGCCCTGTTTCTACCTCTGTGCTTAATGGGACAAGGCAAGGAGCAGTTACCACAGAGCTTTTTGCTCCTGCCCTGTAGTCTCTTGGTGAGGTCTCCCAGTGACTCAATTCAACCAGGAACCATAAGGAAGTATGTCCCACTGATGAAGCAGATAAAAGCTACCCCCTGCAGATGCCAAACACAGTACAGAAGGGTAGAAAGCAAATTCTTATGGCAAGTGAGACTAAGCCTCACACCTGCTTATATCATCCTACTTGTTGGGGTTCTCTATCTAAATGTCATTAAATCATGTCTCATCTCAGCTTCATCAGGGTTACTTATTCCTATTTTCACATTGTTTCTCTAGTGTCACTTTTATGAGGAAATGTCCACATTCAGTAAAAATTGCTAGTAAAGGAAAGGAAATTTTGACAACAGAAGACATATTCTTTATGGTTAGACTATTACATTGGCTGCTGTAACAGGGACCCAAAATAGAAATATCTTAAACAAGAAAGTACAGTTAGCCCTTCCCATCAGTGGGTTCCAGGTCCAGGGTTTCAACTAAACATGGATTCAAAATGGTCAAAGTAAATGGGAGGCATTGCGTCTGTACTGAACAAGTACCTTCTTTTTCCTTGTTATTCTCTAAACAATACAGTATAACAAATATTTACATAGCATTTTCATTGTATCAGGCATTATATGTGATATAGAAATGCTTTAAAGGAACATGAGAATGTGTTAGTTATCTGTCAACCCTATGACATTTTATATAAGGAAATGGAGAATACACAGATTTGGGGCTATACAGGGGTCCTAGAACAAACCTTTTCTGATGAACAGGGATGAGCATATTTTAGACCTGAGCTGGAGGCTGCAAGGCATCTTGTATTAGTAGTTCAACTGTGATGTTCTCTAATCCCTAATAGAGGTGCCTTCATTCTCAGGGTTGTTTGTGGGTTCAGCCACATCAGTAATCTAGATTGTTGGAGAAGGAAACGAGGGAGTGGAGAGGCTAAGTTGCTTATATTAATTCCAAGTGCAAGAACTTGGTTCCATCACTTCCTCTCATTCCCACACTGACCAGCACCTAGTCACATGCATCACAGAACAATGGGATCAGGGTCCTTTTACTAATTAAAACTCTCAGAATTATTATTTTACAGAAGAGGAAAATAAAAACTATGGGAAACGAATCATCTCTACAGCCCTTGATGGTCTCTCAGATACTGTGCTCACATGAAGATTTTTTGGGAAATCCTCAGAAAAACAAAATAGTGGGGAAGAGAATATTGGGGAAACCAGGAGACCAGGCCTGGCACTGGATCATGGTGTGCTTGGGAACATCCTTTAACTTTAAATCTCAGCTGCTTCTTATGTTAAATGAGGACATAACAGTAGTTGGCATGTAAGGAACACACGCTAAATGGTGGAGATACCTTAGTGAACAAAAAAGGGCATGGTTCACTCCTTAAGGAGCTTTAGGTTTGATTAAGAAGACAAATATACCACACTTTAAACATGAATGTAGAAAGTGTGAGGTGGGGCGGCACCTGTGGCTCAGTCTATAAGGTGCCGGCCCCATATACCGAGGGTGGCGGGTTCAAACCCGGCCCCGGCTGAACTGCAACCAAAAAATAGCCGGGTGTTGTGGCGGGCGCCTGTAGTCCCAGCTACTCAGGAGGCTGAGGCAAGAGAATGGCTGAAGCCCAGGAGTTGGAGGTTGCTGTGAGCTGTGTGATGCCATGACACTCTACCGAGGGCCATAAAGTGAGACTCTGTCTCTACAAAAAAAAAAAAAGAAAGAAAGTGTGAGGTGCCCTGAATGGGGATGACAGAAATTCTGATTATCCTCCCATTTCCTTTTCTGGCCATCCAAAGCTCTGGGAGATTGGTTCTCGAGGAGAGCTCAACATGGATGCGTTCAGTCCTGAGGCCACTGTGCACCTGAGCAGGTGGATACATATTTACAATAGGAATTCTTCCATGCCTGTGAGTCCTCTAGATTTCAGAACAAAGGCTGCCATTGTGACACAGAAAAGGGCTCCTGAATTCTGGGAACTTACTGTTGTGAATTGGCTTCCCTTCATCTCTTTTGTTTCCTATTGAATGGGCTTCTCTTTCACTACCTGGAGATACCTTAGGTTACTTAGTTTTTCTTTTTTCCAACCCAAGCACAGACAGCCAACGTGGATTTGACTTGGGAATTACTTCTGATTTCCCCCTCAATATGTGTAATGAACACACAGCTTTGGCAAGTCCAAGGTATGGTCAGAAAGGTGGACCCTCAGAAAGGACCATGAGCCCCACTGGGTTCATGTCCACATGGCCGAGGTCTGGAACAAATAGCACACTTTTTATCTACTGCTATTCCATCCTCTGTGATATGACAATAATACTAATTCTTACCTCATAGGGTTGAGACAGAATTAAAAGAGACAACCTAACAATCTCTCAACCAGCTATTGTTATTCAGCTAGTCCTCTCTGCTCAGTAGAGTTTTGCATGAGAATCTTTCTTTGCTTTCCAAAGTGGGTAGTTTTTCTCCTTTTCCTTATAGGCTCTGCTAACACAGAAGTTTCCATCAGACACCAGCACAGTACTCCCCACATGGCAGGTTGGTCCTCACAATCAGAAATCAGACCACGGTTGCTCATGTCCTTTTTATGTTCTCAGGGGCAGTGGTGGAGCATTTTTCAGCATGGATCCAGCTAACCTAGTGTGGAGCACAGAACCAACATCAAGGAATGGAAATCATGAGCCCCATTATCAATTTTGTGAATTACAGATTCGGATCACTACCTGGGTGTTTCTCATCATCGCCCTGATGGGGCTGGCAGGAAACGCGGCTGTGCTCTGGCTCCTGGGCTTCCGCACACGCAGGAGCGCCTTCTCCGTCTACATCCTCAACTTGGCGGCGGCCGACTTTCTCTCCCTCTGCTGCTGCATTGTCCTTGCCTTGTGTACCCTCTCCAGCAGATTCTCCCGTATTCCCCTCATATTAGCCTCTGTAGGCATCTTTCCGTACTTTACAGGTCTGAGCTTGCTCAGCGCCATTAGCACCGAGCGCTGCCTGTCTGCCCTGTGGCCCATCTGGTACCGCTGCCGCCGCCCCAGACACACCTCAGCTGTTGTGTGTGCCCTGCTCTGGGCTCTGTCCCTGCTCTTGACCACCCTGCACTTTTTTATCTGTTACTTTCAGTATGAGATTATTGACGTTAATTCGTGTCAGACAGTTGAATTCATCATAACTGCATGTCTGATTGTTTCATTGGTGGTTCTCTGTGCCTCCAGCCTGGCCCTGCTCACCAGATTCCTATGTGGATGCCGGAGAATGAGGATGACCAGGCTGTACCTGACCATCCTGCTCACAGTGCTGGTCTTCCTTGTCTGCGGCCTGTCCTGGGGTATTTACTGGTTCCTATTGTACTGGTTTTTTGAGGTAAACATAGTTCTCCCCTGTTATTTTGTTATAGTTTCCGTACTGCTGTCTTCCGTCAACAGCAGCGCCAATCCTTTCATTTACTTCTTCGTTGGCTACTTTAGGGAGCAGCGACAGGGAGGGCGACAGAGCCTCAAGATGGTTCTCCAGAGGGCTCTGCAGGACACTCCTGAGGGGGATGACTGTGGAGGCAGCCTTCCTCGGGGAACCCTGGAGCTGTCAGAAAGCAGATAGGTGCAGTGAGGAAACTCCTCTGTCCTGGTCAGTGAGATGTGACTCTGATAGTCAACATGGTTCTGCCCCACTTGATAATTATATGCATGTTTCTCAGCCTGCCACTGAAATGCCTCAGTGATTCCCCAAAGTCTCCAAATAGATTTCTTTTTAATCTGGCTTTTTCACTTTTATTCAGAGGAAGCCTTACTATAATGGCAAGTTGCTGCTTCTTTTTTTTTTTTAAGTTATTATTATTATTACCTTTATTATCTAGATGAGAAAACAAAAATTCAGTAAGTACATAATTTTGTCACCTAGCCATTAAGTAATAATTTCAAGGTTCAAAACAAAGTGTATACCATTATCGTGTTTTAATATTTGTATTGTTTTATAATTATATCTATTATTCATGTTTTATAGACTATAGCTTGTACATCTTTAATAATTGCCCCCCAAAGAGTCATAATTATGTGGTAGAATCATTTTTTCTTAATAACATCTTACTGTATCAATATATCTTTCAAAAGAAAAGAAGTACATACTGTATACATGAGTGAATTTTAAGGAGCCTCTATCCTGAAGTTAAATTTCTGTCTTTTCTTGGGCATGGTCAGTAGTAGTGTTTCTAATTCCAGATCTGCTACTTGACTTTAGGACCTTAGTGAGTCATTGAATCTCTGAATATGCTCATATGCAAAGTAGAAGTAAAAATACTTAGTTTTCCTCCTTCAAACAGTTGGTGACAAAGACTTACTGATTTGATGGACATCAAAAGGTTGAGGAATTTAAATGCCCGTGAGAATGTTATTGTTCTTTATTTCCTTCATATTTCTAGTATATTTTATATGCGCACAATGGTTTTTACAAGATGGGCTCATTGAATGTCAGATTACAGCTTACAAATGGATCATGTATTAGCTCACAGGGACAGAGGAACATAAAGAATCTTGTGCTATGAATTATACCACAAAGTAGGACCATAAGGGGCGTGTATGTGTGTAAGAGTGTGTGTTTTAAATTAAAAAGTTCCAGTGAGGCAAAAGCTCCCCTTTGGTACTCTTCTCTAATATAAACTCACATTTTTGCTAACAATAATGAAGTAAGTGAGGTGAAGGCTTTGTTAACCAGTTTGATGTCAGCATTCCAAATTGTATATAAAATCAGCACATTGTACCCTATAAAAGCATTAATGTACACAGTTATGATTTAATAAAAAAATTGGTAAGAGAAAAAAAGGAAAGAAAAACTAGATAGTATATTAGAGCCTGTGATAAAAGCTCTTAAGTGTGGATTTCCTTTTCCTTAGGGAACTAGACTGCACATTTATCGTTCCTGCTACTGTTCCTCTCACCAACCTTGACATTACTGAAATTTTATCATGTCCTGTTCCTCTGAACCTCTCTTATTGACAAAGTTTTCTTCACAAGTTTCATTGCAAGACAGAATTCCCTTATACAAACCCATAAAACTCTTCTTTAAAATTGTTTCCTACTTGACAGTGTCAGAAAAGATTCCTATTGATTTATTAGAATATTTTCCCCTGAAAATATTTTCTTTCTATAATGCAGGAGGCAGTGCAGCAGGTTGGAAGTTGGGTTCTCAGTGAGGGAGTTGTGCCGCCTCTGCATCTCCTCAGTTCTCAGTTATTAGAGAAATAATTTCTAAGTGACAGACTCTGCATCTTCATAAAGATAAGCTAGAAAATTGATTTTATGAAAAATGTCCTGTGTCTATGGCATGACATTTCTCCATGGCATGGTGACAAGGTGACCCTGGCTTCTAGTCAGGAAAACCCTTACCCTGGACAAGTGCTGAGTGGTTATGAGGCTCTTCCTGAACCTGGGGACCAGTGCAGGGTCTCTAAACATATCAAATCACTTCCTGCTTTAACCCTGGCAGCCTCAGTACTGCTTTCAAAATAATATTTATCTTAAAAGCCATTTATTATGGGTTTGCAGTCTCCTTTTTAAGGGAAATCTGTATAATTCCAGTTTTTGTATAGTTTTTGTACCAATTGTCCTGACTGTAACTTTCACATAGTTTCACGGCCAGTCCCCATAGGAAGCAGGATTGAAACATTCTTCATGATAATGTCTATTACACTATGTTGATAACAAGTTTGGGCTGGTACAGAGTTCCAAAACATGATACTACATATTAAGCTTGAGAACATTCTGTTAAGCAAAATAAGCCAGACCCAAAAGAAGAATATTGCAAGTGCTACTCTTATGAGGCATCCAAACCAGGAAAATGGAGTAAAAAGAAATTATCTTACTAGATACCAGGGATGGGGTATGGGGAAAATATATACTCATTAATTAATGGATATAGAAATTTTGTGTGAGATTATGAAAAGTTTTCAAAACAGATATTGTCAATGGTTACATTTTATTGTGAATATACTTAAGGCCACTGAATTATACATTGAAAATCATTGAATTAGTAAAATGTATGTTATGTAAATTTTGCCACAATTTTCAACAATTATACTTAAGGAAACTCAGATCAATGTAGAGCTGAGGATTAATCTTTGTCACCACTTTCTGTTTCTACATAGAACACCAGCAGCTGAAGGGACCACCATGACTTGTGACAACATAGTGGGCTATCTCCTGCTTCCAACCCATTAGGCTCCCACTCAGATTGACCTACACAGAGGGGAGCTGACAAATACACTGAGTACTCTGGAGACTGTACAGAGCAGCTACTCTATGGTTACAGTTCTCAAATTTTCCAATCAGATCTGTTGCTTGTGCTTTTGCATAGTCAGTATACAAAACTCAGATTCCCTAAGTCCAGATACACACATACGATCCTCTTCCATGTCCAGCACTCTGCTGATTTGGTGTCCTGCATGTACACCCTCATTTTCCAAATGTCTTAGTGCAAATTGGCAGTACATGATGGCTTCCTACAGTGGGAGGAGGCAAGAAGACATTTGCTTGCAGCCTATGGACAAGGTAAAGCACTTTATATGTCTTCAGTTCAGACTAAGGGTTATTATGAGAGTCACAATAGGGATTCTGTGATATCAACAGCTGTACAGCTTTAGGTGAAGTTTTTATCCACCATGTTGCAACCTGTAGAGAACTTTCCCCTGGGCACTGGTCATTTTGATGTCATGGACCTATAAGAATGGTACCTACAAGAAATGGTACCTACAAGAAATGGTACCTGCAAGAAATCACAGAGCTCCTAGAGGTTTGTGCTCAGGCCTTGAAGCCTCACAGGACTCAATTGCCCCAAGACATTCCTCTAGTACAGCACTGAGAACATTGTACTTCAAGCATTTGTCTTCCTGTTGCCCTCCTTCAGCACACTGTGTGAGGTCTTCAAGACAAAGGAATGTGTCATTGAATTCCTAGTGCATGGGACTAGGGCTGATATTTCAAAAATTGTCAGCAACCATTTTTCTACAGCATCTCCTACCTGAAAATCACAGGTTTGTCCAGCATCTTAAAAAGACTTGCTCAGTGGTGGGGGCTTGTAATCTCAGCTACTTTGGAGGCCGAGGGAAGAGAATTGCTTAAGCCCAAGAGTTTGAGGTTGCTGTGAGCTGTGAGCTGTGAGGCCATGGGACCCTACCCAGGGTGACAGCTTAAGACTTTGTCAAAAACAACAACAACAAAAGACTTGCTCATTCAGCAGGTGTCATTGTTGCTCCTGCAGGTGCGTCCATCTCAAGAGACCATTCAGGCTGGTCAGGAGTTGGTCATTCTGATCAAGGCTCTTCCCTTTTCATTGCAGTTCTGCTGACTGCCGCTAGGGAAGGATGGAGGGTATGCAGGGTTTACTCATGTGCTGCCTCTTTTCAAGGAGGGCAGCCCATTCTCCTCTCAGTTGCCTGTTGCAAAGGGGCACAAAGGATATTAGGATTGTCCTCCAGGAACACAGGAACGATTTGAAAGTCCTTCAGAGCATCTCTTGAAAGCTGTCATCATGACTGTGTACTTATGCCTGAATTCAACAAGCATTTCAGGCTATCTGATCAGACACTATGTTAACTCAATATAAATGTAAATGTCTGAAAAGGATGTGGACCAGAATCAGGATGTGAGAATTTCTTGTATACGAACTAGAGCTATGTCATTGAATTTGATTATCTTCACCAATAATGCATATTACCAAATGACTTCCCAAAGCTAGAGCAGTTAATATACCCACCAGGAATATATATGGTTCCCTAATGTACTGCATCTCTTTGTACTTGGTATTATCACGCTATTAAATTTCTGAGTATTTCAGGTTGTGTGTAGAACCAGCACATTGTACCCCATAATTGCATTAATAAAAAAAATGATTTAATAAAAAAAATGTTTTAATGTTGTTAGTGAGGAAATAAATAAATAAATGAAAATGTCTTCAAAGTAAGTCTCTGGCTAACAGGCTCTATAAATAATCCTATCCATTCCATATAAAAGTATTTTGATTGATGCCCAATAAATCCTGAGCCTTCACAGACATTCACTGAATCTCTGGCATACCTGAGCAGTAGAGCACCAAGTCTGTACATTCAGAAGGAACAATTATTTCTCCTTACCATCCTACAAATGCCAGGAGGTCTTGAAAATGGAATTACCTAGTTGGTCAAAATGTTATATGCATCAATTAATTATCAGTATGAAAGCAGTGTAAGAGAAATAGAATGAGATTCAATATTATTTTTATTGAATTAGGTGTGAACCTCAAACTATATAAGGCAAGCAATATCAAAATAATATCCTCTGTCAGAATGCTAAATATATAATCTTCATTTAAATAAATCCAAACTGAGTATCATAAAAAATGCTTGAGAAAAATACTTCCTGCCAGACAGATTTTTACTTTCTGATTCTATTCAAAGTAAAGTCCTTTACTCCACTTCAATTTTATTGATTGAAATCCTGGAAAAATAAAATATTTACATTACAAATGTACTCTTTTTTTATTTTATATATATATATTTTTATTAAATCATAACTGTATACATTGATATGATCATGGGGCATCATACACTCGCTTCATAAACCATTTGATACATTTTTATCACAGTGGTTAACATAGCCTTTCCGGCGTTATCTCAGTTACTGTGCCAAAACATTTACATTCTACATTTACCAAGTTTCGCAAATACCCCTGTAATATGCACCACAGGTGTGATCCCACCGATCCACCTCCCTCTACCCACCCCCCCTTTCCCACTTCCCCCTATTGTTAAGTTGTAGCTGGGTTATAGCTTTCATGTGAGAGTCCCAAATCAGTTTCATAGTAGGACTGTGTACATTGGGTACTTTTTCTTCCATTCTTGGGATACTTTACTAAGAAGAATATGTTCCAGCTCCATCCATGTAAACATGAAAGAGGAAAAATCTCCATCTTTCTTTAAGGCTGCATAGTATTCCATGGTATACATATACCACAATTTATTAATCCATTCGTGGACCGATGGGCACTTGGGCTTTTTCCATGACTTAGCTATTATGAATTGGGCTGCAATAAACATTCTGGTACAAATATCTTTGTTATGTTGTGATTTTTGGTCTTCTGGGTATATGCCCAGCAGAGGAATTACAGGATTGAATGGCAGATCTATTTTTAGATCTCTGAGTGTTCTCCATATATCTTTCCAAAAGGAATGTATTAATTTGCATTCCCACCAGCAGTGCAGAAGTGTTCCCTTTTCTCCGCATCCACGCCAACATCTCTGGTCTTGAGATTTTGTGATATAGGCTAGTCTCATTGGAGTTAGATGATATCTCAAAGTAGTTTTGATTTGCATTTCTCTGATGATTAAAGATGATGAGCATTTTTTCATATGTCTGAAGGCCGTGCGCCTGTCTTCTTCAGAGAAGTTTCTCTTCAAATCCCTTGCCCAGCCTGCGATGGGATCCCTTGTTTTTGTCTTGCTGATGCGTTTGAGTTCTCTGTGGATTCTGGATATTAAAGCTTTGTCAGAGATATACCCTGCAAATATCTTCTCCCATTCTGAGGGCTGTCTGCTTGCTCTGCTTACTGTGTTCTTAGCTGTGCAGAAGCTTTTTAGTTTGATCAAGTCCCAGTAGTGTATTTTTGAAGCTGCTTCAATTGCCCGGGGGTTCTCCTCATGAAATACTCACCCAGACCAATTTCTTCAAGGGTTTTCCCTGCATTCTCCTCTAGTATTTTTATAGTTTGATGTCTTAAGTTTAAATCTTTAATCCAATGAGAGTCTATCTTAGTTAATGGTGAAAGGTGTGGGTCCAATTTCAGTCTTCTACAGGTTGCCAGCCAGTTCACCCAGCACCATTTGTTAAATAGGGAATCTTTTCCCCACTGAATGTTTTTAATTGGCTTGTCAAAAATCAAATAGCGGTAAGTAGCTGGATTCATCTCTTGGTTCTCTATTCTGTTCCAGATATCTACTTCTCTGTTTTTGTGCCAATACCATGCTGTTTTGATCACTATCGATTTGTAGTAAAGTCTGAGGTCTGGTAGTGTGATTCCTCCTGTTTTGTTTTTATTTCTGAGTAATGTCTTGGCTATTCGAGGTTTTTTCTGATTCCATATAAAACGAAGTAATGTTTTTTCAAGATCTTTAAAATATGACAGTGGAGCTTTAATAGGGAGTGCATTGAAATTATATATTGCTTTGGGTAGTATGGACATTTTGATAATGTTGATTCTTCCCAGCCATGAGCATGGTATGTTTTTCCATTTGTTAACATTTTCAGCTATTTCTTTTCTTAGAGTTTCATAGTTCTCTTTATAGAGATCTTTCACGTCTTTTGTTAGGTAAATTCCCAAATATTTCATCTTCTTTGGCACTACTGTGAATGGGATAGAGTCCTTAACTGCTTTTTCAATTTGACTGTTGTTGGTGTATATAAAGGCTACCGATTTATGAATGTTGATTTTGTAACCTGAGATGCTGCTGTATTCCTTGATCACTTCTAGCAGTTTTGTAGTAGAGTCCCTAGTGTTTTCCAGATACACAATCATATCATCTGCGAAGAGCGAGAGTTTGATCTATTCTGACCCTATATGGATACCCTTGATCGCCTTTTCTTCCCTGATTGCGGTGGCTAAAACTTCCATTACAATGTTGAAAAGCAATGGAGACAATGGGCAGCCTTGTCTGGTTCCTGATCTGAGTGGAAATGATTCCAATTTAACTCCATTCAATATGATATTGGCTGTGGGTTTGCTGTAGATAGCCTCTATCAGTTTAAGAAAAGTCCCTTCTAGACCAATTTTCTTGAGTGTTCTGATCATGAAGCGATGCTGGATATTATCAAAAGCTTTTTCTGCATCAATTGAGAGAATCATATGGTCTTTGTTTTTTAATTTGTTTATGTGCTGAATTACATTTATAGATTTACGTATATTGAACCAGCCTTGAGACCCTGGGATAAAACCAACTTGGTCATGATGTATAATTTGTTTGATGTGTTGCTGGATTCTGTTTGTTAGGATCTTGTTGAATATTTTTGCATCTATATTCATTAGCGATATTGGTCTATAATTTTCTTTTCTTGTTGGGTCTTTTCCTGGTTTGGGGATCAGGGTGATGTTTGCTTCATAGAACGTGTTGGGTAGTCTTCCTTCTTTTTCTACATTGTGGAACAGGTTGAGTAATATAGGTACTAATTCCTCTTTAAAGGTTTGGTAGAATTCTGACGTGAAACCATCTGGTCCCGGGCTTTTCTTTTTAGGGAGGTTTTGTATAGTTGATGCTATTTCTGAACTTGATATGGGTCTGTTCAACATTTCCACTTGATTCTGGTTAAGTCTTGGAAGGTGGCGTGCTTCCAAGTATCGGTCTATTTCCTTCAGATTTTCATATTTCTGAGAATAAAGTTTCTTGTAATATTCATTAAGGATCTTTTGGATTTCTGATGAGTCTGTGGTTATTTCGTCTTTGTTGTTTCTGATTGATGATATTAGAGATTTTACTCTTTTTTTCCTGATTAGGTTGGCCAGAGGTTTATCTATTTTATTGACCTTTTCAAAAAACCAGCTTTTTGATTTATTGATCTGTTGTATTATTCTTTTGTTTTCAATTTCATTTAATTCTGCTCTAATTTTGGTTATTTCTTTTCTTCTACTGGGTTTGGAGTTGGAATGTTCTTCCTTTTCCAGTTGCGTGAGATGTCCCATTAAGTTGTTAACTTCCTCTCTTTCCGTTCTCTTGAGGAAGGCTTGCAGTGCTATAAATTTCCCTCTTAGAACTGCCTTTGCAGTGCCCCAGAGGTTCTGATAGTTTGTGTCTTCATTGTCGTTTTGTTCCAAAAAATTGGCGATTTCTTTCTTAATCTCATCTCTGACCCAGCTATCATTCAGCATAAGGTTATTTAACTTCCATGTTTTTGTATGGGTATGCAGATTCTTGTTGTTACTCAATTCAAGTTTTATTCCATGATGGTCAGAGAAGATGCATGGAATAATTTCTATTCCTTTAAATTTACTGAGGTTAGACTTGTGACCTAAAATGTGATCAATTTTGGAGTAAGTTCCGTGGGCTGATGAGAAGTATGTGTATTCAGTTTTGTTGGGATGAATGTTCTGTAGATGTCTGCTAAATCTAAATATTGGATGGTTAGGTTTAAATCTAAGATTTCTTTGCTCAGCTTCTTTCTGGAGGATCGATCCAACACTGCGAAGCGAGTGTTGACATCTCTGACGATTATGGAGCTGGAGGAAATCAAGTTACTCATGTCTGTTAGAGTTTCTCTTATAAATTGAGGTGCATTCTGGTTGGGTGCATAGATATTAATAATTGAGATCTCATCATATTGAGTATTACCCTTAACAAATATGAAGTGACCATTCTTGTCCTTCCTTACTTTTGATGGTTTAAAGCCTACTGTATCTGCAAATAAAATTGCAACACCTGCTTTTTTCTGATTACCATTTGCCTGAAATATGGATGACCATCCTTTCACCTGAGTCTGTATTTGTCTTTTAAGTTGAGATGTGACTCTTGTATGCAACAAATATCTGGCTTGAGTTTTTGTATCCAGTCAGCTAACCTATGCCTCTTTAGAGGACAGTTTAAGCCGTTCACATTGATGGAGAATATTGATAAGTCTGGTGGAATTTTGGGTATCGAGTTTTTCAAAGGTCCAGTGGACATTTTTAATCTTTTCGCCAGTGTGGAAGTTGGAGTTTGATCCGAAGTTTCTGAGTGAGTTTACTTTTGTGGTATAGGATTGGGTTGGTCATTGTGGAGGATTGGTCTGAGAACATCTTGAAGAGCTGGTTTACTTATGGCAAATTTTTTCAACATGAATGTCATTGAAGTATTTAATTTCTTCAATATGAATGTCATTGAAGTATTTAATTTCTCCATCATAGATGAAACTCAGTTTAGCTGGATACAAGATCCTGGGTTGAAAGTTTTTTTGCTTTAGGAGATTAAAAGTTGATGACCAGCCTCTTCTGGCTTGAAAAGTTTCAGCAGAGAGATCTGCAGTTATTCTAATATTCTTACCTTTGTACGTTATAGTTTTCTTTCGCCGGGCTGCTTTGAGAATCTTCTCTTTCATGTTAACTTTAGTGAAGCTAATTATGATATGTCTGGGGGATGACTTATTGGGGTTGAATCGTGCTGGGGTTCTGAAGCTGTCTGCTATCTGAATTTCAGATTCTCTTGGCATGTCTGGAAAATTTTCTTTCATAATTTCATGCAGAAGGGCCTCTGTGCCCTCGGAGGCCACTTCATCGTTCTCAGAAATTCCTATAATCCTTATGTTGCTTTTTTTCGAATTATCTGAGAGTTCTCTGAGTGAGTGATCCGTTTTTGCTCTCCATTTCTCTTCCTCTTTGAGAGATTGGGAGCGTTCGAAGACTTTATATTCAATGTCAGAAATCCTTTCTTCTGCTTGTTCCATTCTGTTACTGAGAGATTCTACTGTATTTTTCATATCTTTGAGGGCTGTAAGTTCTTGCTTCAGTGTGTCTAAGTCTTTGGTGGTTTTGTCTTTAAATTCGTTAAATTCTTGAGACAATTTTTGAATTTCTCCTCGAATTCCTAATTCCATTTTATTAATCTTGTCTGCAATCCAAATTCTGAATTCGATTTCTGACATCTCAGCCAGTGGTTTATGAATGGGATCTTCAATCACATCTGCCGTATCTTTTCTTGGGGGGGTTGATCTATTCTGGTTATTCATGTTACCAGAGTTTTTCCGCTGATTCCGCCCCATGGTTATTTTACTCCCTTTGGTTTTTTCCCCTGGGGTTTTATCGAGGGCCCGTACAGTGTTGTGGCCTGAGAAACTGGGGCCCTGTCTGGTGTGGTGGAGCAAAGTGGTTCTGTCTTGTTTTCAGCTGGTTTCTGTTCGATCCTATTGCAACTTCTACTCTGGCTTGAAGTCTCAGCTGTGTGGAAAAATCAGCAATTAAGTCACCCCGCCTGCCCACCTCTGGCCCCACTTGGAAAAGGAGAATCAAACCTTCCTACAATCGCACACCCAGGGCACCGCCTGAAAAGTCCTCAGTCTATTAGCCCAGTTCAAAAGGTCCAAATCAACTGTCTCAATCGGCACTTGTCTCGGGTGGGAGAGTTCAAGAGGTCTCTGGGAACTGGATCACAGTGGCCTGGTGACTCCTCTGACACGGCTCACCCCAGTGCAGCATGGAGTCAGGAGGAGCCACCCAGCAAACAGAGCAGTCTAGGAAGGTTGACGTCTCCTTCCCCACTTTGCCCCTCCATCGGACCCAGTCACTGGTATCTCTGCAGATGGCTAACCCAGTTGCCTGCAGTGAACAGACACTCCAGGGGTTTGCACCTGCCTGAATCGCAAGGAAGTCTGCCAGGCCCCCGCAGACTGCCACTATCTAGCAGGAGGAGATGGGGCCTGACATCTTTGAGTGTTTGATGCAGGTGATGGGAAGGAGGTGTTCACTCAGGCTTAGCCCCATCCCTTATGCATGCTGCTAACAGAACAGAACAGACAACTTTACGGGGTTCTGTCTCTGTTCCTGTCGAAATCGCCTACAGAACACGGGCTGTTTTGAGTTCAAATGTCTTTGCTGCTGGAGATTTGCGTCCGAACACCTCTCTGGGTCAGCCCCACCCTGGAAGGTTCCCAGGTTTGTGAGCCGTGTCAGGAAATCCCCCGCTCACCGGTGGCCTCCTCTGGTTGCCCAGGGAGACAGGGGGTGTGGCCTCAGAATATCCAGAAGTGAGCGTTCTGCCGTTAAAGAAAAAACGGCTGTTGATCTACCTCCAGGGAACTGCTGCTCTGGTGTGGGCACTCAGGCAACCCTTTTCTCCTCTGTCCCGCGCCCCAGAGTCAGCCCTGAGCGGCCGCAGTTTGTGCTGGGTCCACACCCCTCAAGAGATCCCCCAAGAATCAGAACTCTTGGAGGATGGGCCCCCAGACCCCGATTGGGAGTGAGGGCGGGAAGCTAGAGTTTCATTCAGTTTTATGCAACACTACGGCCCAGGGAGGGCTCCTGCACTGCACCGCAGGGAAGTGCTGTCAAGGCTTGATTTCCCCTCAGCAGAGTGCCCTCTCCTCGCTCACGTGTCCCAGAGTCAGCACTGACCCGACGCAGCTCAGGCACTGTGCACTCCCCTCGAGAAATCACCCAAGGAGCCGAACTCCTGGGGGATAGGCCCTCAGACCCCGAGTGAGAGTAGGGGCTCTCAGCTCTCAGCGAGGAAGCTAGAGTCTTATTCAGTCTTGTGCCTGCCCCGTAATGTTGCCCGGGGAGGGTTGCTGCACTGCACTGCAGGGAAGTGCCGCGAGGCGTGACTCCCCCTCAGCCCGGTGCCCTCTCCTCACTCGCGCACCTCAGAGTCAATGCTGACCAGTCGCAACTCGGGGACTGTCCACTCCCCTTGAAAAATCACCCAAGGATCCGAACTCCTGGGGGACAGGCCTCCAGACCTCAGTGGGCGGGAGGGGAGCGCCGGGAGGATTCCCAAGTTTTATTCAGTTTTATGCCTGGCAGGAGAACGCCACGACACCCCAGTAGGGGAGGTAGGTCCAGTTTTTAGACGGTCTCTCCCGTGGAGTGTAGTGGGAGGGCCTTTAATTTCTGCCCCCTTGTTTAATTGTGGGGCTCTTGAGCCGGTCTCATGGGGGAGGGGGACTCCCGTCCGCTTGGTGGTGGATTTTGTACCTTTTGTTTGCATCCTTGTGATCACAGCTTGCCTCAGCGGTGTTGATGTGCGTTATTCAACCTTCTCTCTTGGTGAGGCTCAAGTCCACCAGGATACTTACTAAATTCCTGTCCCTTAACTCTCCTTCTGGACGGGAGCCTCTGTTGAAAGCTGGCTTCAGTCCGCCATCTTGTCTCCCCTCCACAAATGTACTCTTTTTCATGATTATCCTTTAACATAACTTTGAAATAACTCTACCCCTTTGCAATCTTTAATGTATCATTAAGTGGGCTTTCAAAAGCAATGTTACTCAGTGTTCAGCTAATTCTATGTACAGTTAGAGCATCTCCACGTTCCAGCCCACATGCCAGACACTAGGAAGTCAAAAACAACATTCTCACTTTCACAGAGCTCACACCTGGGAAAAGGATCCTAGTGTAAAAAAGATCGCTATACGATGTTGAGCATGCTGTCATAGAGATGGGCTTGTGGCTCCAGGGTACTCTGAGGAGGAAGCTCCTAAAATTTTACCTCCATCCTGAAGAGAAATGTCACACCCAAGCACCCAGGTGAAGCATGAAGTGTGGTTCCAAGAAATGAGAGAATGTTCACCAGGTGACTCCTCATGGTAGACAACAACCTCAGAAAAAGTATTGTAATTAATAAAACCACGGGACTTTTGAGCTTAATTTCATTGCATCCCTCAGTCAAGAGTCTGACATCACACCCATGCATAATTGGTGTAATCATTCTTCAAGTAGAGTTCATTCCCAAGCTGTTCCCTTGGTCTCTGCCTCATCAGGGACATTCCTTTCCATGGTACCTATGAGACAGGAATTGTGCCACCACCTACTCCCATTGTGCTTTGTTGTAGTAGAGAAAGCCCTTGCCTCCAGCCAAGCCCAACACAGCATCAGAATACCCTGGCATAGGCATGTAGACCCTGGGAGTGCTAGATTGGGAAGCACTATGGATCTGGATCAATGAACCTGAATTCTCAAGGTGACAACATGACCATTCTGATTCTAATGCTTATTCTAGGCAATCCACGCAGGTAGTGAGATAATGAGATGCCTTTTGAGCTCAAGAATCTATCTGTTTTCAGAATGTAGTGATAAACTTTGATAAAGAAAGAGACATGAGACACAGAATAGAATTTTCAAAGGTGGAAGCTCAGGTGACCACCGCACATTTGTGGGTTCTGGTGAATGGCTCTGAGTCTCTGTTCCACTTAGTTTTTATTCAAATCTCTTTGTCCAGGTGGTAAGCTGAGGGAGGAAACAAAGACACCAGCAGCTTCTCTGAGTGACCATATCAGCTCCTATTGTTATTACTAACTTTAAGGTTTTGAGCAGTTTTAAGAAATCTGAAACTTGTGTCTTGTGTGGGGGCAGCCTCCCATCTAAAGTCACACACACAGTTTCCTAGGGAGGTGTTAAACTCCACTAGTTCACTGTGGAGTAAAACGCCACTGGCATTAATCTCCTCTGAGGAATTGGTGGGAGAAAGGCATTTTCCTCTCACACCACAGAGGCTTTTCCTCTGTGATAAGGGACGTAAGCCCTCCTGCTCACATCTCAGGGCTTGAGTTGTTCCCTTGGTCTCTGCCCCAGCCAAATGCAAATCTCCACAATGGGTATCTGCTTAGTCTGTTTGTTGGGCAAGAAACGACCTAGATGATGTGTCTTTTCTAGGACTTGTCATAGCCTTTTCTATGGCCATCATTTCTCCTCAGAGTGTTCATTGACTCAGCAGTGGTATTTGTGTAACTTGTATCTCCAATAGGCCAGAGTTTCAGGAAAGGCCGGATACTTGTTCAGATAAGAATTCCAAATTGTATATAAAATCAGCACATTGTACCCCATGAATGCATTAATGTATTTAAAAAAAAGAAATTTAGAAATGGCTAGCTTAAAGGTAAATTAGCTGTCTTTTCTTTGTTCTAACTCTTTCAGCTTACTTTTTATTTTCCCTTTTTCTGATGGTGCCCTCCCCTGCTAAGTATGAGGTCTTCAGTCCCCATTCAACCTGCACCCTAAGTTCAGGTATGCATGTTCAATCCTCTTCCATGTCTAGCACTTTGCTGATTTGGTGTCTTGCATGAACACCCTTCATTTTCTAAATATCTTAATGTGAATTGACAGCACATGAGGGCTTCCTACAGTGGGAGGAGGCAGAAAGACATTTGCTTGCACCCTATGGACAAAGTAAAGTACTTTATGTGATGTCCTCAGGTCGGACTAAGGGTTATTATAAGTCTTCATCAGAAGTCTGTGATATCAAAAATTGTACAGTTTAGATGAAGATTTTATCCATCATATGGAGACCTGTAGAGAACTTTCTCCTGGGCACTGGTTATTTTTGAAAGCAGGGACATTCCTTTCCATGGTACCTATGAGAAATCACAGAGCTCCTAGAGGTTTAAGCTCAGCCCTTGAAGCCTACCAGGACTCAGTTGGCCCAAGAAATTTCTCTAGTACAGCACTGAGAACATTGTACTTCAAGCATTTGTCTTCCTGTGGCTCTCCTCCAGCATGCTGTGTTAGGTCTTTAAGACCAGGGAATGCGTCTGTGACTCCTAGTGCATGGGACTAGGTTTGATATTTAGAAAATGCTCAGCAACCATTTTTCTACAGCATCTCCCACCTGAACACCAGTAATTTTCATGGTGGGTATGTGAATGTTGACTATATTATTTTCTAGTTTATAGATTTACCTAGCATCACCCTGTCCTCACTCTAATGACTCCAATGACCATATGGATAATCATTCCAATATCATAACTTCTCTATCTTCTAAACATCTCCTTCCTTTAACCTTGTCATCTAGTCTGGGATCTTGTCAGCACCCACAATGGCATCACCTCCAAAGTCTCAGTTTCAAGATCGCACTGCCTGACCCTCTCTATGATTTTGCACTTGTTTTTCCTAGTGCCTCAACTTCAAGAACTCTCCTATACCATCCCAACCTCTAGTATCTTGACCTGACATGACTCATTGACCATCACTTCCTCACTTGCATCCCTGCCAACACCCACTGTTGCAATCACTGTCCTGTACATAACCTCAACCCTCTTGCTACTTTTTCCTCTGCTAACATGGTGGACAAACCCCCAGCTGGTTAAATACATCTCTTACATACTACATGCCTGTTCCTAGAGAGCTGAGCGTCAGCTGGCATATATGCTGACTTTTTTACATCTCACAAGAGGGAGCCAATTTACTTAGTTGTTAGCACAGATAAAATTTTAAAAATAGTAATAAAAATGTGCTGTTCAAAGCTATATACATAACTAATGAAGGATTTAAGAACAAAAACTCTAACAAGTTGTTGCTTCTAGAGAATAGGATTAAGGAAGACTCTCCTCTTTTATTTTAAATGCTTCTGCACGCTTTGGAAAGAAATTGTAAACATGCACACATTATTACTTTGATGATAATAATAATAATAATAATAATGGGTGGAACAGGCCATAGAGTATCTTGAGAGACCCGTGAGGAGGGTGTGCTTTGTTCTCAGCTATAAAGTCTTCCAGCACTGGCACGTGTTGCTTAGCACTGCTGCTGGTGCACAACTGGCAGCAAAAGGCTCCAAAACAGTAATCATATACAGGGACAGGGAGATGAGCAAAGGCTGAGATAAGAGTGAGACCAAAAGTTGAGAAACATCTCCTGACTGCTGTCATTTGCCAGCAGGTCCCTACAGGAAATCGCAGGGCTGTTCCGCATTTTGAGAGCCTCCCTGGGGCGTCAGGCTTCTCTCCTGCTACTTCAGACGGGGAGTATGCCATTCGGTAAAGTAACACTGCCACTGTCAAAGCAAGGAGACAGCTAAGAGATACATTAGAAACCTCCATATGTCTCACATCCTGCCTGAGAAGGGACACTAAGAAAGGGGATTCAGAGGGGGGCGGAGCAAGATGGCAGCCGAGTAACAGCTTCCTTGCATCTGGGCACCAAGAGTCTGGGGAGATAGGACTCCAGGCATCTCTGGCTGGTGGGAACTGCCTATCATCACTCCTATGAGGATACAGGGAGTCAGCGAGAGACTTCTGGACCCCAAGAGGAGGACTAAACAGTGGAAAACCGGCAAGTGGTCGCGTGTGTTCAACCCGTCTAAACCCGCCCACAACTGTAAGTTCAGTAGCAGCGAGACTGCAAACCAGAAAGGCCTTACCTGTGAACTCTTTTGATGTCCTTGGACTTGGCACTGAGTTGAACTGCCTTGGGGAAGGCCTGAGTGGGAGTGCGGAGAACTTTGGCCGTTGTCTAGGGCCCCAGTCTGAGCCGCTGAGCCAGACGGAGCTAATAGTGTTTGGCGGTGGGTCACACGGATCCATTGTCAGTGATCTGCCCCGGCAAGCTCCGCCCTCAGGGTAGCAGAGCTAGAAACGGGTGGGAGCTGGTAACCCAGCAACCAAGTAGCCTAAGGGTGGGGTCTGAGCCGCCTTGCAGCCCTAACCCTCAGGGGCAGAGTGAGACCGGTTTTGGCACACTGAGTAAGTGGATAGCCACTTCAGCAGTGATTCCAGCGAGAAAGCTGGGAAAGCTTCTGCTCAGCAAGTTTACAAGTTCAAAGTGCCTTTTAAGTGGGCTGAAGAGAGATTTAGGGTGTCTACCTGCTGGGGTTTGAGAAATCAGCAGCCTCCAGTCGTATCAGAACTGTGACTAACATCTCATACCCCAAAAGACCACGTGTTGCCCAGACAATATTCAACAACATATACAAACTGCTTTGTTTTTGGTTGTGTATTTTTTTTCTTTTTTTTTTTTTGTTTGGTTGGGTTTTTTTGTTTGTTTATTTTGACGTTGTTGATGTTCTTTTGTTTCTTAATTTCAATCTTTTCCATACAGATCCCTTTTTCTTTCTCAATTTTTCTAGTTTAATTATAATTTCCCATTGCTGCCTTTTTCAATAACTACAACTTCATTTTTGCTAGTGTTTCTACCGCTATCACTTGGTTTTTCACCCAATTTTATCGCCATAAAGTTTTCTGTTTGCTTGTTTTGGTTTGATTTATAGCATTTTTGTCTTTCCTCTCTACTTGGTGGAGGTGGGGTACTGTGTCTGACCAGGTTAGCAAAGAGCTGCTGACCTCAAGGGAACCACCCAACTGGGCACCCAACCCCCAGAAGGTGGGGTTTTTTAAGGTTGTGTCAAAGTACCCTACTGTACACCTATATTGCCCTGTCTCCCTCTTTCTGTGCCTCTCTTCTTTTTGTCAATATTCCTTATCCCTACCCCCTCTCCTTTCTCTATCTTTCTTTTTTTTCTTATCACTCGGTCATCCTTTCTTTCATTCCTTTTTTGCTCTTCAACCTTCTCACCTTTCTGGACCTGTAACCCTTAGTCCACAGGCACAAGAACTTAAAGAGCAAGAGGAAGTGAAAGGAAAATTAGGGCAAGGAAACAGATAAAAGAAATCACTCATGAGGAAGAATCAGCAGAAAACTCCAGGCAACATGAAGAACCAGTCCAGAACAACCCCGCCAAGGGACCATGAGGTAGCTACTGCAGAGGATTCCACCTATACAGAAATGTTAGGAATGACAGAAAGGGAATTTAGAATACACATGTTGAAAACAATGAAAGAAATGATGGAAACAATGAAGGAAACTGCTAATAAAGTGGAAAATAACCAAAAGGAAATCCAAAAACAGAATCAAATCAGAGATGAACGATATGAAGAATATAAAAAGGATATAGCAGAGCTGAAGGAAATGAAACAGTCAATCAGGGAACTTAAAGATGCAATGGAAAGTATCAGCAACAGGTTAGACCATGCAGAAGAAAGAATTTCAGAGGTAGAAGACAAAGTTTTTGAGATAACTCAGATAGTAAAAGAGGCAGAAAAGAAGAGAGAGAAAGCAGAACGTTCACTGTCAGAATTATGGGACTTTATGAAACGTTCCAACATACGAGTTATAGGAATTCCAGAAGGGGAAGAAGAATGCCCCAGAGGAATGGAAGCCATACTAGAGAATATTATAAAAGAAAATTTCCCAAACATCACCAAAGATTCTGACACACTGCTTTCAGAGGGCTATCGGACCCCAGGTCGCCTCAACTCTAACCGAGCTTCTCCAAGACACATTGTGATGAACCTGTCCAAAGTCAAGACAAAAGAAAAGATTCTGCAAGCTGCCAGGAGTAAGCGCCAGTTGACCTACAGGGGCAAATCCATCAGAGTGACCTCAGACTTCTCTAATGAAACTTTCCAAGCAAGAAGACAATGGTCATCTACCTTTAATCTACTTAAACAGAACAATTTTCAGCCCAGAATTCTGTACCCTGCTAAGCTAAGCTTCAAAATTGATGGAGAAATCAAATCATTTACGGATATACAAACATTGAGGAAATTCGCCACAACAAGACCAGCTCTACAGGAAATACTTCAACCTGTTCTGCACACTGACCACCACAATGGATCAGCAGCAAAGTAAGAACTCAGAAATCAAAGGACAGAACCTAACCTCCACACTGATGCAAAAGATAAAACTAAGCAATGGACTCTCACCAAATAAGACGAATAGAATACTACCACACTTATCAATTATCTCCATAATGTTAATGGCTTGAATTCCCCACTGAAGAGACATAGATTGGCTGACTGGATTAAAAAACACAAGCCATCCATTTGCTGTCTGCAAGAAACACACCTGGCTTCAAAAGACAAATTCAAGCTCCGAGTCAAGGGTTGGAAGACAATTTTTCAGGCAAATGGAATTCAGAAGAAAAGAGGAGTTGCAATCTTATTTTCAGATACATGTGGATTTAAAGCAACTAAAGTCAAAAAAGACAAAGATGGTCACTTTATATTGGTCAAGGGAAAACTACAACAAGAAGACATTTCAATTCTAAATATCTATGCACCAAATTTAAATGCTCCCAGATTCTTGAAACAGACCTTACTCAGTCTGAGCAATATGATATCTGATAATACCATCATAACAGGGGACTTTAACACACCTCTTACAGACCTGGACAGATCCTCTAATCAGAAATTAAACAAAGATATAAGAGATTTAAATGAGACCCTAGAACAATTATGCTTGATAGACGCATATAGAACACTCCACCCCAAAGATAAAGAATATACATTCTTCTCATCACCCCATGGAACATTCTCCAAAATTGATCATATCCTGGGACACAAAACAAATATCAACAGAATCAAAAGAATTGAAATTTTACCTTGTATCTTTTCAGACCATAAGGCACTAAAGGTGGAACTCAACTCTAACAAAAATGCTCGACCCCATCCAAAGGCATGGAAATTAAACAATCTTCTGTTGAATAACAGATGGGTGAAGGAAGAAATCAAACAGGAAATCACTAACTTCCTTAAGCATAACAACAATGAAGACACAAGCTACCAAAACCTGTGGGATACTGCAAAAGCAGTTTTGAGAGGAAAATTCATTGCTTTAGATGCCTACATTCGAAAAACAGACAGAGAGCACATCAACAATCTCACAAGAGACCTTATGGAATTGGAAAAAGAAGAACAATCTAAGCCTAAACTCAGTAGAAGAAAAGAAATCTCCAAAATCAAATCAGAGATCAATGAAATTGAAAACAAAAGAATCATTCAGAAAATTAATGAAACAAGGAGTTGGTTTTTTGAAAAAATAAATAAAATAGATAAACCATTGGCCAGACTAACTAGAAATAGAAAAGTAAAATCTCTAGTAACCTCAATCAGAAATGATAAAGGGGAAATAACAACTGATCCCACAGAGATACAAGAGATCATCTCTGAATACTACCAGAAACTGTATGCCCAGAAATTTGATAATGTGAAGGAAATGGATCAATATTTGGAATCACACCCTCTCCCTAGACTTGGCCAGGAAGAAATAGACCTCCTGAACAGACCAATTTCAAGCACTGAGATCAAAGAAACAATAAAAAAGCTTCCAACTAAAAAATGCCCTGGTCCAGATGGCTTCACTCCAGAATTCTATCAAACCTTCAAGGAAGAGCTTATTCCTGTACTGCAGAAATTATTCCAAAAAATTGAGGAAGAAGGAATCTTCCCCAACACATTCTATGAAGCAAACATCACCCTGATACCAAAACCAGGAAAAGACCCAAACAAAAAGGAGAATTTCAGAGCAATCTCACTCATGAATATAGATGGAAAAATTCTCAACAAAATCCTAGCCAATAGATTACAGCTTATCATCAAAAAAGTCATTCATCATGATCAAGCAGGCTTCATCCCAGGGATGCAAGGCTGGTTCAACATACGCAAGTCCATAAACGTTATCCACCATATTAACAGAGGCAAAAATAAAGATCACATGATCCTCTCAATAGATGCAGAAAAAGCATTTGATAAAATCCAGCATCCTTTTCTAATTAGAACACTAAAGAGTATAGGCATAGGTGGCACATTTCTAAAACTGATTGAAGCTATCTATGACAAACCCACAGCCAATATTTTACTGAATGGAGTAAAACTGAAAGCTTTTCCTCTTAGAACTGGAACCAGACAAGGTTGTCCTCTGTCACCTTTACTATTCAACATAGTGCTGGAAGTTCTAGCCAATACAATTAGGCAAGACAAGGAAATAAAGGGAATCCAAATGGGAGCAGAGGAGGTCAAACTCTCCCTCTTTGCTGACGACATGATCTTATACTTAGAGAACCCCAAAGACTCAACCACAAGACTCCTAGAAGTCATCAAAAAATACAGTAATGTTTCAGGATATAAAATCAATGTCCACAAGTCAGTAGCCTTTGTGTACACCAATAACAGTCAAGATGAGAAGCTAATTAAGGACACAACTCCCTTCACCATAGTCTCAAAGAAAATCAAATACCTAGGAATATACCTAACGAAGGAGGTGAAGGACCTCTATAAAGAAAACTATGAACTCCTCAGAAAGGAAATAGCAGAGGATATTAACAAATGGAAGAACATACCATGCTCATGGATGGGAAGAATCAACATTGTTAAAATGTCTATACTTCCCAAAGCAATCTACCTATTCAATGCCATTCCTATCAAAGTACCTACATCGTATTTTCAAGATTTGGAAAAAATGATTCTGCGTTTTGTATGGAACCGGAAAAAACCCCGTATAGCTAAGGCAGTTCTTAGTAACAAAAATAAAGCTGGGGGCATCAGCATACCAGATTTTAGTCTGTACTACAAAGCCATAGTGCTCAAGACAGCTTGGTACTGGCACAAAAACAGAGACATAGACACTTGGAATCGAATTGAACACCAAGAAATGAAACTAACATCTTACAACCACCTAATCTTCGATAAACCAAACAAGAACTTACCTTGGGGGAAAGACTCCCTATTCAATAAATGGTGTTGGGAGAATTGGATGTCTGCGTGTAAAAGACTGAAACTGGACCCACACCTTTCCCCACTCACAAAAATTGATTCAAGATGGATAAAGGACTTAAATTTAAGGCACGAAACAATAAAAATCCTCAAAGAAAGCATAGGAAAAACACTGGAAGATATTGGCCTGGGGGAAGACTTCATGAAGAAGACTGCCATGGCAATTGCAACAACAACAAAAATAAACAAATGGGACTTCATTAAACTGAAAAGCTTCTGTACAGCTAAGGTGACGATAACCAAAGCAAAGAGACAACCCACACAATGGGAAAGGATATTTGCATATTTTCAATCAGACAAAAGCTTGATAACCAAGATCTATAGAGAACTCAAATTAATCCACATGAAAAAAGCCAACAATCCCTTATATCAATGGGCAAGAGACATGAATAGAACTTTCTCTAAAGACGACAGACGAATGGCTAACAAACACATGAAAAAATGTTCATCATCTCTGTATATTAGAGAAATGCAAATCAAAACATCCCTGAGATATCATCTAACCCCAGAGAGAATGGCCCACATCACAAAATCTCAAAACTGCAGATGCTGGCGTGGATGTGGAGAGAAGGGAACACTTTTACACTGCTGGTGGGACTGCAAACTAGTACAACCTTTCTGGAAGGAAGTATGGAGAAACCTCAAAGCACTCAACCTAGACCTCCCATTCGATCCTGCAATCCCATTACTGGGCATCTACCCAGAAGGAAAAAATTCCTTCTATCATAAGGACACTTGTACTAGACTGTTTATTGCAGCTCAATTTACAATCGCCAAAATGTGGAAACAGCCTAAATGCCCACCAACCCAGGAATGGATTAACAAGCTGTGGTATATGTATACCATGGAATACTATTCAGCCATTAAAAAAAATGGAGACTTTACATCCTTCGTATTAACCTGGATGGACGTGGAAGACATTATTCTTAGTAAAGCATCACAAGAATGGAGAAGCATGAATCCTATGTACTCAATCTTGATATGAGGACAATTAATGACAATTAAGGTTATGGGGGGGGAAGCAGAAAGAGAGAGGGAGGGAGTGGGGTGGGGCCTTAGTGTGTGTCACACTTTATGGGGGCAGGACATGATTGCAAGAGGGACTTTACCTAGCAATTGCAATCAGTGTAACTGGCTTATTGTACCCTCAATGAATCCCTAACAATAAAAAAAAAAAGAAAAAAAAAAAAAAGAAAGGGGATTCAAGGGTGATGAAAGGAAAGCCCGGCCTCCTGAACCAGGAAGTCGGAAGGGCTCATAAGAATGTGAGTATGAGGCAACCTAGATAACCAATGATCAATAGAAAGAGACAATAATGGCTCGGCACCTGTGGCTCCAGTGGCTAAGGCGCCAGCCACATACACCTGAGTTGGTGGGTTCGAATCCAGCCTAGGCCCGCCAAACAACAATGACGGCTGCAACCAAATAGTAGCCGGGCATTGTGGCAGGTGCCTGTAGTCCCAGCTACTTCGGAGGTGGAGGCAGGAGAATCACTTGAGCCCAGGAATGAGGTTGCTGTGTGATGTGATGCCAGGGCACTCTACCCACGGTGACAGCTTGAGGCTCTGTCTCAAAAAAAAAAAAAAAAGAAAGAAAGAAAGAGACAATAATGACCAATAGGAAAGGGCAATACTGCCTGGAGGTGCAGAGAGGCCAATGAATGACTTAAAACCAATTTCAAACTGAGAGGATATTTATGCCTCTGCACAGACCTTGCCCCTTTCTTTCATTGCTGCTCCTTCCTAAGAACACTTCTCACTTTCTTTGCAAGTGCTCTAAGCTTTCTCTTTGTTTTTAAATACAGTTTCTCTTGGTTACACTGAAACTTGTGCAGGTTACTTTCACTCTCTATTCAGGCTGCCTGTGCTGTTCCAGGTATATATTCTGTTTCCACTCACGTTTGCTTTCAATTACCACTGTGCCTCAGTTTAACTTTCTAGCTCAGACAGTAATCAAACCAGGTCAACTGGGTTCTGAGAGGTGGGATCCTGGACCACTAACACTGCCCTCCAATCTCTTCTCAGTGTTTTCTTTTGGCTGAAATGAACAAGAGGCACCTGGAAAAAGGAGCCCATTGATAAGGTACAATGGGATATTAGTGGAGGTAGAGAAGAGTGGAGACTAGACCTTGGTGGCAAATGGAAAACACCCATCAGCTCCTATAACCACCACTACCACCATGTAGTTCGTATTTCCTGGAATCTTCGCTATGTCACTGTAATTGGCTCTATTTGTAATTGTACCTCCTAAGTGTTTTTTTCATTCTTTGCACCTTATTTCTTTCATGTAATTTCATGGGAACAACCTATAATTATTATAAATACCTTGAAAATGAATGTAATAGGCAAGGGAAAATGTACTCTTATTACAGTCTTTTTTAGTTTATGATCTAAACTTTTAATTTTGGCTTTTTAGTTTATGAGCTAAACTTTTAATTTTGCAATGTATTCAAAAAGTAAAAAGAGAGAATATTATTTGCCCTAAAGTGGTCTAATAAATGGTGGCTCCAAGATTTTAGTCATGAGGATGCCTTCCAACTTGCTCCTCCCCCACTCCTAAAGGTCTTGATCACCTTGATAGGTCTTGCCATATCAGCGTTCCAGCCAGAGGTGAATGGGAAAAGGCAAAGTGGAGGTCACACCCCTTTTAGTAAAGGCACAATCCAGGAATACCTTATTGGTGGGAACATAAATTAGTACAGCCATTATGGAAAACAGTGTGGAGGTTTCTTGAAAAAACAAAATAAATAATTCCAGCTCTGGGTACATACACAGAAGAAATGAAATCAGTACATCCAGGAGATATCTGCATTCTCACATGCACTGCAGCATTATTCAGAAGAGCTAAGATAAGGAATCAACCTCCATGTTCATCAATGTATGAATGGATGAAAAAAATGTGACACATAATGGAATACTACTTAGCCTTTAGAAGAAGGAATTCCTTTGTTGACAACAACATGGATGAACCTGGAGAACATTGTGCTAAGTGAAATAAGCCAGGCACAGAAAACAAATCCTGTATGACCTCACCTATATGTACAGTCTAAGAAAGTCAAACACAGACATTGGAATGGTGGTTACCAGAGGCTGGGGACAAGGGGGAAGGAACGAGGAGATGGTGGCCAAAGTGTACAAAGTTTCAGTTAGACAGGATGAATAAATTCTAATAGACCTACTATTTAGAAAAAAATGTATCCCCTAAAGTCGCTTACATGATTTATTCAGGGAGTAAGGTCAGCTCACCTTTGGCAACATAAACATTAAAAAACACACAGAAAAAAAAAAGCATAAACTTTCCAAACTATCTTTTTTAGAATGCTAGGAAATAGTCAAATGTTTACAGCAGCCCAGAGAATGCTGGATCACGAAAAAGGCCTTGCAACAGTTAGGTGTGAATTTACCTTACCCTTCCTCCCCCCTCCCAACTACTTAATTTCCTTGAGTTTTGCTTATAAATATATGTACTTGAGAGTTGATCATCTAATTGCAATGCACATATTTTGGGTAAAGGACACTCTTATAACTTTGACTTAACATATACAAAAGCAAATTATTTAACCAAAATGTTTGTACACCTGTAATATTTTCAAATTAAAAAAAGAAAAAAGGCGACATAAAATAGTAGAAATGCATTGTGGATTTTTTACTCATCCTTGCTTCCCCACCTTCCCCATTGCAGCACAATTTGAAGTGGCAGCAGAAGTCCCTGTTCCATATGGGACCCAAATCCCTGTTTCAGAGAGAGCAGTGCAGACCCTATTTGAAAATTCACATGAACGTCTGATCTAACTTGTTCTGGAGTTACCTGTGTGTTGTCTATCATTGAACTCAGGCCATTGCTCAAAACTTCTGCAAGGTGAACTAATAATTCAAAAACATCTGGAGCAAAGGACTACAGGTCACAACATGCAATCTACCACCTACATCCCAGTGGAAAAAGCTGGAAAATATTTATGCTCAGAAAATGGTTACTTACACACTGTATGATTCCATTTATACAACATTCTTAAAATATCAAAATGATAGAGATGAATAATCAGTTATTTCCAGGGGTAAAGGATAGAGGTGTGTGTGGCTCTACAGGGATAGTCCAAGGGAGATGCCAGCGATGGGACAATTCTGTTTTGATTGTGTCAGTAGTTACATAAATGTACATATGACAAAATGATGTAGAACTATACACCCACATTGCAAAGGAGTTAAAGTCTTGGTTCTGCTACTGTATTCTAATTATGTAAGATATAAACGTTAAGGGAAACTGAATGAAGGGTGCATGGGACTTCTATCTTTGCGACTTCCTATAAATCTGTAATTGTCTTAAAATACAAAGTTTTGGGGGAAAAGCAATAGCTCTAGGTGGAACTTAATATCCTGGATTCATCCTGTAGAAGGACATTACTAGAAAAATGGTAAAATCCAAGTAGTCTGTAGTGAATGGTATTATTGCACCATGTTTATTTTTTACTTTTGATAAATATACTAAGGTTATGTAAGATGTTAACATAGGGAGAAGCTGGGTGAAAGCTCTATGGAACCCTTCTATGATCTAAAAACATCTTGAAAATAAAACCCTGATGCCCAGACTGTTTAAGTCAAATGCCCTGGGGCTGAGCCCAGGTATTTGTATGATTTAATTTGCCAGGTGATTCCAATGTGCAGCCAAGATTAAGAACCACTGTTCTGCAGAGATTATTTTAAAGTGTTTGTTTCCCACCTGGTGTTGCTATTAGAGTGCACTCCTTGAGAACAATTTCTAAGCAAGTATACCACTACTGCTGTGGCCTTCTGTCCCATTTATAAAGGGGTCAAATGCCTTTGAGGAAAGTTCCAGAAATCCTCCTCCCAACCACTAATCTATGACCCCATTGTTGTACTCAGGAATTCCACAAAGACCACACTGCTAAGCAAGTCAAACTTACAGCAGAGTCCTTTTATTGAAGAACTGGCCAGCAACTGCCTCAGTGTCCCAACTTAGGATTTCTGAGAGCAGCCCTGAGTGCTTAAGGAGCCAGGTTTTTAAGGCTTGGTCTGCATCCTGGTTGGCACACAGGCTGTCCAGGTGCATTTGGGTGGGGTAGCAAGCAAGCATTGTGCAGAAGCAGAATTTTGCAGTTAGTTAGCTATACATCATACATCTTTGTTTGAATATTTTCCCAAACATGTTAGTTCCAGTATTCTTTCTAACTGGTATTGTTTAAAGGTCAGTCTGGGGGTACTCAATTCATTTCCCAGGGAGTTAGTCAAGCAAGAAGTTAGTGAGTACTTTCCCATCTATCTTGGGAGTGAACCACACTTACTCCATTTCACTGAGGACTTGCAGCCCAGGAATTTGCCAGGAGTTAACTGGTATTTTTCTACTTTAGCCTAACCTTAACACTTTGTCACTGTGATACCCCAGTTTCACACTGCAGAAGAACTATGGAAGGCAAATTGGAAGCAAAAGACAAATGCATTCTCTTTCCTACTTCTCTAAAACCCTGTAGCTAGGAACAGAAAAAAATCAAAGAACTTGACATGCTTTAGAGATACAAGACAAACTGATTTTTTTTTTTTTTTTTTAAAGAAAGGTAAAGAGAGTCGACCTGGTTCATAAACAGCCCCTCCCTGCTGCTCTGCACATCACAGCCATGTAACCCTCCATGGAGGCCTATGGGAAGGAAAGGCCTGAAGCAGGTCTAACAGGCTTAGTAGGTCTAAGCACTACTCTCTGGGATCACACAGGAAGGAAGGAATAGATGTAGCAAGATTACTTCCTTCCAGGCATGACCTCTAAGAACACAGAAACTCACAACATAGCTACGGGGAACTCAGCACAGAAGGCAGAGAAGCAGGCCTTTCAATGTCACCAGGGTCAGCACAATCACTCAGGGACATAAAAGGGAACAGAAGAGCAACCTCCACAGGAGGGAACAGGACCAGACGGCCAGACTGGTGGGTAACCGTACTTCTGTTTTGGCACATGGGAGAGGCTAGGGTTTGTGCTCTAAAAAATGGCACTGTCAGGGAAATGGTTTCGACACCATGGATAAGGCCATGGATTTGAACCTCACAGCCCAAACTGGTGTTCTCTATGCTCAGAAAGTGCTGCCAGCAGCAAGAGATTGGCAAAAAGCAGAGTATAGGTCATTTCTGTGAACCAGCACGAAGAAAGAGAAGGAACCTGAGTGGAAAGGGTGGGGAATGAGGAAATAAAATACACAAGACACAAAGATAGGATTGGGAGGACTGGAGCTGCTAAGACTGCAGCCAGCACTGAACTGTGGAAACAGCTTTATTTATATAGTACCTAGCACATGGGGTAAAGATTAACTTTCCAGAGGAAAAGCTGACTTCTGGCAAAGGAGAAAAGCATGTTGTTGTTCTAAAAGAATGTTGTACTAAGAGAAGCAGTTGCGGGTGATTCCCTGAACGTCTCCCCAGGCTGTGGAGGCCTTGCCACCTTATAGCCCATACTACACTGGTCATGGTCACATAAAGGCAATTTGTGCACTCACATGTTGGTTTGTCCTGAAGAGGTATAAATACACTGCACTATCACAGCTTCTGGGGAGAAGGGAAAAGGCTGGGCCCTGGGCCCCAGAGATGATGATATTCTTTCATTCCTTCCATAAGCAGGTCTGGAGGGCTATACCCTGATGACTCCTGACCAACCAAAGGAGGGCAGAGCCTGCAGAAAGGGCTTGGCACTGATGCCTCGTTCTAAAAATGCCCAGGTCCCACATCTAAAAGGCCACCTAAAACGTGTCCTGGAGAGTGGGGATGGGCTGGCAGGAAGCTTATGCTTGGCTCCCTCCAGCTCTCCATGTGCTTGTGCACTTCCCACACCTGGGGCTGCCTGGCAAGCAGTTAAACACCTGGGTTCCACCCAGGGCCATTCTCCACTGGGACACTGGGGCTAGTGTGGTTGGACCTGCTGCAGCAGTCGTCTTCTCACTGGGGAGCCTGGTCTACCTGCCTGGGATGACCTGGAGGTCCGTGTTCTCAGTAGACTGTGGCAGATTCTGGGCTCCTGTAGCTAGGAGTGCACTGAGATACTGCAGCTCTGTGACTTAAATGAGCTGCAGGTTGGAGATGGCTCTCAGGGTGTAGTCCGGACAAAAGGCAGAAGAACAGGTGCCATCGGCTGGATCAGCTGCAGGTCATGGTGGATGGGCTGGAATGAGGACACTGGGGAATGGTGAACAGAGAATGGAACTGTCAGGGCAGACCCTCCATGTGGGTTAAGGCCCTGTTCTCCAACTTCAGGCCCTCTTTTCTGATCTCCACCTCAACCGTGCCCTGCAAGATGAGAATGAAGTAATCCACTGGCTGGCTGCCCTGGTACAGGTAACTTCATCAAACTTCACCTTCTGGTTGATGCTGGGATGCTTTAGCAGGTGCAGTAAGACCTTTTCAGAGATTCGCAGGGGGCTGAATACATCCACTTTCCAAGAGCAGCTGAGGTGAGATTTTTTTACTTTATGTTCATCGTGAGACACCTCAAACAAGGAGAATTCCTCCTTCTGCTTGAGAGGGGCAATCACAGAAGCAGGTTTCTTCTTAGCACGCAGTCTCAGTAGTCTTCAGATTCGTCCAGGGTCTTGGATGCGATGATCTCCTCAGTGACATCCTCCAGGGTGACCAGGCCCAGGACCTCAGGTAAGGGGTCGCCCTCGTCCTGGGACTTCCTGATTCAAACTCTTCAGAACGGCGTCCATCTTGGTGTCATTGAAAAGTGGAGTGGATGGTTGTAGAAGCTGGTGATGGTGCTGAGTAGTGTGCAGTCTTCGGGGTCCACAAAGGCTAAGTCCTTGAGACAGAGCATGTCCACAATGTTGGAGCGCTCCTCCTTGTAGACTGGGATGAGTGTGTAGCCACTTTGCACGATGGTGGCCAGAACTCCGAAGTCCAGCACCGTTCTGGCGTCCAGCACTAAGCAGTCATACAGCGGCGTGATCACGTGCCCCAAGGTCTGGCAGCTCAGCACATACTTGCTGAGGTCGCTATAGGGGTCGCCACCGCCGCATGCTAGCTCCAGCACCCGCTGGCGCAGCAGCCCAGGGCGCGCTGCCAGCTCCAGCACCTGCCCCAGCGTGCAGAGCCACCGGCCAAGTGAGCAACACTGCCTGGTAGCTGAGACGGAGCGCGCGCGGCGCGGGCGCGAGCCTAGCGGCCACTCACGATGCTCCGCACCACCTCGCCCACCAGGAATACGAGCCCGCCGCTGCTTAGTAGGATGGGCACCGTTCGCTGACCGGCCGTGTGGTACAGCAGCACCGCCACGGCCGCCTGCGCCAGGCCGGCCAGTAGCAGCAGCTCACCCAATGTCAGCCCACCCAGCGCCGCGCGGCCTCCAGGCACCGCGCCGCCGCCCTCTGGGGCTCCTAGCCGCTCTAGCGCTGCATTTGCATCTCCGCCCCCGCCAGCGCGTTCAGCCGCAGGCCGGACGCCAGTGCCGCCAGCGCCAGCAGCGCAGTCGCCCCCAGGCCCAAAACTCTGGGCTGCGCCGCCGCCTCCGCCGCCCTGCGCCTGGCTCGCCAGCGCACCGCCAGCATCGCTGAATCTGCGCAGACACCGGCGTCACCCGCAGGCTCAGCACCGCGCGCCACTTGATCGTGTGGCTGCAGCCTCTTCCGGCACCGCATTGGTCCGCGCTCGGAGCAGCCTGCCCTCTCCGGGGCCACCTAGGACCAGGAGCTGTTACCAAAGCCCTGGCCGAAGAAGCGCAGGGGTATGGTGGCCTCCGGTGCGGCACGCACCGCGCCTCCGCGCATCCCCCTCTCTGTAGCCCTCCAGACGCCCAGCACTGGCCAGCAAGGCTCTGCCTCTCCCGAGGCATTGCCTTGGCAGAGCGCGGCGAGCAACCAGCCTACCTAGCTGCCGCCGCCATCGCCTACTGCCTCCTCTAGGCTTCTCTTTTACCACACTTTTAAAATACGTTATTCAGCAAAGCAAACTCTAATCAAAGCCATCCGTGGTAGACAATGCATGTTATTATACATCCAAGTGAACCCGTTAATAATCTTCCTTACTTGTTTCACCACTTCAAACACCTCTGTTCAGCTGCGCCGCCACTCTCTCTGCTTTAACCACCTTTACCAGCTTTAATGTAGGAGGCCCATTCTCCCCTAAATTAAGAGTAATTCAGCTCCGCAGTAAATCCTCTCCCAAAACTGTATATTTAAATTCTTTTAGGTACTACTGTCCCTCTGAGTATTAGAGCCAGGACAGTGGCCATTATTAACTGTTTATAATGATGACCATAATTAGCCAACTAATAGTCATCACTACTATACAATAGTAATGAAAAACTATCACATATAATAACTATTACAAATACAGTATTTCAAACATGGCAGGGCTTTCCATACAGGAGAAAATGATGAAGGAAACTTTCACTGTGCATGGGTATGAGGGCTTTTCAGGAAATTATCAAGATATTGTTAATACTATCTTTCATATTAACACGGTGGGGGCCTTTGTACATTCCAGTAATTTTAATTTCCTTAAAAATGTTTCTTTTACATTTAACACGAATCTTCTATGCTCAGATCCCCATTCATTCATTCATCTGTTAATTACAAGTTTTTCCAATACACTGTTCTTTTCCCATTGTGAAGTTAAGCATGGAGGGCACAGCAATGGCGTAAAGTGCATCCTATACTCAAAATGTTGACACACTGAGACATTTAAGAGGCCTGCCACTGAGCAAGGGATGCTGAGAATCAGAGACATACAGATGGTGCCCAAATCTCTCTCTGTTTCCAAAGAGCCCGTGGTGGGCTTCTGAGCATGATCCAACCATCCCAGCTTGGGGGACAGAATTCATGCCAATTGATGAACAATAGAACTTTCCACTGACCTGTGACTTGGTGACCCTGATCCCAAACTTGCTAATTCATCATTTTTCTGGTTAGGCTACTTGTACTCAGGCTCAAGCGCTTCTCCATGTGCAGACACTCCTTTTCCACCTATATCCTCGACCTGGCCAGGGCCACTTCCTCTTCCTCTGCTTCCACATTACCCTGAAGAAATTTACCAACTTTTTCCATCTCCATCTTCATCCACCATTCTTTCCTCCCTGTGATGCTGTCTTCCTACCTTGCAGGCCTGAGCATGCAGAGCACCATTAGTACTGAGCACTGCCTGTCACCCTGTGGCCCAGCTGATATTGATGCTGCCATCTGGGACACCTGTCAGCTGAGGTGTATACCCTGCCCTGGGCTCTGTCTCTGCTTCAGAGCAGACTCAACAGATACTGTGGCTTCTTGGACAGTAAACATGACGATGGTTGGTGTCAGGCATCTTCCTTCTCAAGATGCACATGACTGATTTTTGTGTGTGTACATGGTTTTCTCTGGGTCCAGCCAGGCCCTGCTGCTCAGATCTTGTGTTTCTCTAACCAACACAGCTTACAGAGTGTTGCCTTCATCTTCCTCTTCTGAAGTCTGCTTACCAGTGTCTGCTGCTTTGTACCATCATGGCTGATATTCTTGAGAACTGATAATTGTTTATTTACTTCTTCTCCCACCACTGTAGAGTCTATAAGTATGTCCCACTACTGAAAATCTCAGTGTTAGTTTCAAAGTAGAATTTTTCTTGAAAAGCATTTATTTTTAGTTTACAGATTTCTACAGTTGTAGGAGAAATCTATATACCTCATAATTTTATACAGATACTCCTGGCTGTGGCTTTCAGTAAAAGCTCTAGGACCTCAAGGCTACCAACTGTTACATGGCCATCAAAAAGAAGAGAGGTTATGGGATTGCCAGAGCTTAAATATTTTGCTATTTCTGTTGGGGTATGTGTTTCCATAATAAAGTGCCAATGATCAACTTAAGCACCACTGTCAACAGAAGATAGTTATTGTGATTCAGGAGCCTGAGAAGTTTATGGCTCTACACAGTGACCATAGTCACAGAAAGCACATGCTCCACTTACCTAGGTGGCAGGTACCAGAGGTACCAGGAATTCAAGGAGATGACTGTGCTGCTCTTTCTGTGTGATGGTGTGGTACATGTTGGGCACCAGCATTGTCAATGCACCAATGTAGACGGAATTTGGTGCTGTTCTCTTGGAGCTACAGTGGAGTGTGAAAGAGGAAATCTCCTTACACCTGCCTGTCATGCTGATCCACCTGTTCTGAATCCTAGAGGGTGCCCAAGATGAAGACACAGAGATAGGGAGCAGAGGGAGAATATCTTATTAGGAAGGTGGATCAAGTAAGACTTTTGCAAATATTCAAAATTGGAACTGCCAACTCTGCAATTTTTTTAGTATGTATCCTCTGTCACTTCTGCCAAGCAGAATGTTTTTCGAAGTAGGCAACAAATGATAAATAATATCTGGAAGGTAGAAATGGAAGAGGAGACGATTCATAGTGGCGTTGTTAATAATAGCACAGAGGTGGTTTAAGAAATATTGATCAGTACATAAATGAACTTCCTTGCGCCACTCCAAGAGCAAGGTTATGGCTGCAAGATCTTTCTCTTAAGACAGATTATGAGGCCCCATGTTCCAAACAATGTCTGTCATGGCTTTAAAGTGATAGGAGTTTAGCCTCAGTTTGAAGTCAACTTGACAATAATGTAGAGACTGAGGATGGCCGGATAGATCAGCTAGCAGGACAAGTTAAAAAAAACATCATTCTACTCTCCCAGGCATTGGGACAACCCAACAGGGATAGAAATCATAGGTCTTAAAAAAAATAATAACCAGGGAGGTGAAACAAGAAGATGTGTGGAATTTCAGAAGAGCAGAAAGAAGCGGGAGAATGAGCACACTTCTCCAATGTGCTCTTTTTGCTGCAAAAAGGTCCCAATTGAGAGCAGGGAAAATAGTTCACCTTTAAAGTAAGTTCAACCTTTTATTCTCTACATACAAATTCAACTTTAAACTTTTTAACAGATTGACATGGGCGATAGCTTAAGTGTTGGTAACAAGTTCTCACAACCTTCCTGTTGAAACTTTCTATGTCACCTGGGACATCTTTTGTAGTGCAGTCTCTACAGAGTCATGACATTTTGGTAAATACTCCTGATTTAACAAACTACTACATATGTGGAAGAATAATGCCCATTAGTTTTACACATGTGCAAGAGATCAGGAAGAGGGAGTGCGGGGTTCATCTTTCAGTTGTACTTTTAAAATTTCATGTATGCATTTCTAAAGGAGTTTGAAAGAAAATATGATAAAAACTCTACAAGTGCTTCATTTCAGTAGAGGGTGTGTGAATGCTTATATTATATTGTGGCCTGTATGCCTGATTTAGAAACTTCTCTAGCCTACTGCTTCCCCTACACCTGTCAGTATCCATGGTAGTAATCAACCTGAGTAACTGATTTTTCTGCTCTTTTTTTTTTTTCTTTGCAGTTTTTGGCTGGGGCTGGGTTTGGAACCCACCACCTCTGGCATATGAGGCTGGTGCCCTACTCCTTTGAGCCACAGGCGCCACCCTTTCTGCCTTTCTGTTATTCTTTAACTTTTCATTCTGAATTAGCTGAAGACTAGCAAGAAGCTACAGACATAAAAGATGATTCCTGTATACTCATCACCCAGCCTACACCCATCTTGAAATGTTACATAAATGGAGTTTATTATCAAAACTAAGAGAGTGACTTTGCTTCAATTCAGTTATCTATGAAACCAAGCTTACCATATTTCATCACTGTTTACATGCACTTATTTTTTCAAGAGTGGGATATGCCTGTGTGTTTGGTTCTATAACATTGTGTTCCAAGTATGGAGTCGCAAAAGAGCTCCCATGGGCTGCCCCTATTAAGATGTATAACTCATGGCTCTGCCCCAAACCCTCTAACCACTAATTTACCCTGTATCTATAATTTGAGTATTTTAAAGGTTTATGTAAATGAATTTATACACCATCTCACCTTTTGACTAGGAGTTATTTCACTCAGCATAATGTCCTCAAGATCTATCCAAGGTATTGCAGGTAGTTTGTATTTTATTTACTATTTTACTTTCTCTCTGTCAGTGTATGAAAGATCTTAGTCAACATTTAAAACTATCAGTATTTGATATTTTAGCCACTTAAGAGTCCTATAGTGGTATCACATTGTGACTTTAATCGGTATTTTCCTAATGGCTAATGGTATGGAACATCTTTCACGTGTTTATTTGCCATCTATGTCTCTCCTTTGGTGAGACATGTGTTTAAATCTCTGTCCCTAGTGAATCCCACTTTCCACTCAGTCCATGTCTGTTCCCAGGGAGCTGAGTGAGGCTGGAGAACAATACACAATGCCCAATGGTCGCACTTTCAATTGATGATTTTGACCCTTAAATGTCCACCTAGCTCTCCTGAGTAATCACATAACATTTTTATAACTGCCTCTCAGTCCCCAAAGGAAACACTTTATACCATCTCCTCCCTTCTGGAACTGCCTCCTCACCCTTGGATCACTTTCAGGTGATGTTCTGCTGAGCTCTTTCCCATCTCTCTACACTGGAGTATCCGCTGATGTGCCTTTAACCCCTTTTCTCTGCCTTCTCTCTCAGGCCACGAAATGGCCTATGAACATTCCTGATGGAAATCAGTATTTCCACTGTGAGCTTGTTCATATGTTCTGCCCCCACCCAAAGAAACACTTCAGATAATTACCGCCTCTCCCTCCTGGTCTTCAATGTGTCCTTCCTTAATGTATTGTTCCATTACGGTCCAAACAGATTATCCCATTTCCTACATAAAACATTATCCAAGTCCACCTTCCTCTTCGTCTATGGCCCAGTTTTTTTTCTGTCCTTACAGAAAATCTCAACAGAAGAGTTTTCTGTACTTGTTATGTTCATTTCTTCATCATCACTTCCCCTTTATTTCTCCTCATATCTCAGTCTCCCCATTTTTAGCTAGAGCATTGAATTTATTTTCCTTGTTTTAAAATTTATTTATATATTTTTTATTCTTGGGGATTCATTGAGGGTACACAGAACCAGGTTACAGTGATTGCTTTTGTTAGAGAAGGACCCTCTTATAATTGTGTCCTACCCCCCAAAATGCGTACCATAGCCCTTGTTTAAAATTTATTTTAAAATTAGTAATATAGTCCAGATTCTGAATAAAAATCTTTAAATGAATACACTGAAAATTATCATTCCATTTCACGGTTTCAGACATCCATGACTTCTTATCAGACATAGATTTATTTATTCATTTGTTAAACTTTCCAAAGATAGTTAATGCTAAAACTATTGTATACATATACCAATATAATACCCAATATATACCAATAACAAAAGATGAATACAACTCTTGTAACTGCACAAGTCAAACGTGGTTTGAGTATTACAATTTTAGTACAAATTTTCCATTCTTAAAATATGTATACATGTTTTTGACACCTTCTGTTTGTGTGTGCGTGTGCGTATACATACAAACTATATATAGTCTCTCTCATATACAATGCACATCGGTCTACATTATGTTTAATTTAATGTATCACGGAAGTCCTTTCTTATTGGATTGTTGATCTTTTCATACATCCACAGAATATTCCATTGCAGAAATAGACCATAATTTACGCAGCACTGGTGGCTATTTTGGCTGTTTCCTATCTTTCATTGCAAGTAATGCTGCATTTGTTGACATATGTCCCTGGAACATACACAAGTATATTTCTGGGATGAACTCATAGATTAAGAACTGCAGGGAGAAAATTATGATACTTCATATATTTGTATATGTTGAAAATTGCCTTCCCCGCATACAGAGGTGTATACCTCTGCACACCTACCAGAAAAGAGTAAAAATGTCTGGTCCCCACCATCTCTACACGGTATGTTCTCAAATATCTTAGGCTTTTATTTTGGACTAAATTAAAAATAATTTGTGGAATTTTAATCCATACGTCTTTCATTAGATTTGAGTTTCTTACCCTTCCATATGTTTAACAGCCATTTTTATTTCTGAGAAATTAGGCATGACCTAAATGATTTTAGCATTGGACTACAAATTTTAAATCATCATTTTACAGAAACTTAAAAGAAATAAGCTCAATTAGAATTTTGGCTATAATATGTTACCAATATTTTTTCAGTAGTTCATATTTTGAGCATTATGTTTCACACCATGCAGAATGTCTTTCTTTTGGCCTTTATTAATATTTTATGTAATGTGCACTAAATTTAGTGCTCAAATTAGAAAGTGTATGCCCACTCTCACTTAAAATCAATTTTTTTTTTTTTTTGTATTTTCTCCAGGTACTACGTGCATTGTATTTTCCTGATTAATTTTTAATTTTTTAGAATTCATTAATCATAAAAATCCAAGTTTTCAACTTTACTTAAGAAGGTCAATGAGCTGTCATAATCCCATTTACTGGCAGTCTATGTTTAACCCAGTCTTTGGTTAACAATTGTTACCATATATAGGTATACCTTACAGATGTTACAAGTTTGGTTGCAGAGCACTGCTATAAAGTAAATATTACAATAAAGTGAATCATAGAAATGTATTGGTTTTCTAGAGCATTAAAAGTCATGATTACACTCTACTCTGTTAAGTGGGCTATAGCATTATGCCTAAAAAATGTATATACCTTAATTAAAACATACTAGATTGCTAAAAAATGCTAAGGATCATTAGAGCCTTTTGTAAGTCACAATTTTTTTTTGCCAGAGTAAGGTCTTCTGTTAAATGTCAACGGCTGCTGACTGATCAGAGTAGTGGTGGCTGAAGGTCTGAGTGGTTGTGGCAATTTCTTCAAACAAGGCAACCATGAAGTTCTGTGTATTGATGGATTGACTCTTCTTTTCAGGAACAATTTTGCTATAGCATGAGGTGTTCTTGGTAGCATTTTACCCACAGAAGGATTACTTTCAAAATTGAAGTCAATCCCCTCAAACTTCACCACTGTTTAAGAATTAAGGTGATGTTATATTCTAAATTCTTTTATCTTGTATCAACAATGTCCGTAGCTTCTTCACCATGAGCAAAATACATCTTGAGAAACTATCTATATCCTTGCTCATTGATAAGAAGCACTTCTCATGTATTCATATTTTATGAAGTTGCAGTAATTCATTCACACTTAGGCTCTAATTCTATCTCTTGTCCTATTTGTACCACATCTGGAGTTACTTTCTACTATACTTTTAGACCCCTTGGAGTTCATTCCTCATGGTTGAAATCAACTTTTTCCATGCTTCTGATAAAGTTTATAATTTGACATATTCCAATGAATCAGGAATGTTCTTAAAAGCATCTAGAATTTTGAATCCTTTCAAGAAGGTTTAAAATTTACTTTTCCTAGGTGCATCAAGAAACCAACATTAATGGCAGCTACAGCCTTATATCAAGTATTGCTTTTCTTTTTTCTTTTTCTTTTTTTTTTGTTTTTTGCAGTTTTTGGCAGGGGCTGAGTTTGAACCCAACACCTTGGGCATATGGGGCCAGCCCCTACTCCTTTGAGCCACAGGTGCCACCCTCAAGTATTTCTTAAATGATAAAACTTATAAGTCGAAGTTACCCCTTGATCTGGGCTGCAGATGTTGTGTTAGCAGGCATGAAAACAACATTATTTTCCCTTCCCAACTCCGTGAGAGCTCTTGAGTGACAAGGTACATTTTCAATGAGCAGTAATGGCTTGCAAAGAACATTTTTCTGAGCAGGAGGTCTCAACTCTGGCACTAAGATATTCAGTAATTCATAATGTAAACAGACACCCTGTTATCCAGGCTTCTTTGTTCCATGTATAAAGCACAAGAAGAGTAGATTAGCACAAGTTTTAAGGATTCTAGGATTTTCAAAATTATAAAACTCAGCATTGGCTTCAAATCTGAAAGTCACTAGCTGCATGAGGCCCTGTCTAGAGAGTCTGCAATGTGCACTGAAGATGTGAGGCTACACTGACTTCTCCTCTCTAGCTGTGAACGTCCTGAATTGCATCTTCCACTGGAACACTCTTTCATCCACACAAAAAAGTTGTTGTTTAGTGTAGCGACCTTCTTCAACTATCTTACCTGGATTTTCAGGATAACTTGCTGCAGCTTCTGTATCAGCACTTGTGGCTTCACTTTGTGCTGCTATGCTATGAATGGGGCTTCTTTTCTCAAAATGCTCCTTTAGCTTCAACTTTTCTGTGAAGATTCCTCATATGTCTCAGACTTTGTCATATTAAAGAGCCTTAGTGCCCTGCATTGAATTAGGCTTTCATTTAGCGGGAATGTTGCAGTGGGTTTGATCAAGCCAGACCACCAAATCTTCCTCTATGTCACCCACATGGCTGTTTCACTCTGTTATCATTTGTGTGTTCACAGGAGCAGATTTTAATTTCCTCATGAACTTTTCCTTGGTATTCAAAACTTGCCCAACTATTCGGTGCAAAGCCTCGCTGTCTGCCTGCTTCACTTTTTGACATGCCTCCTCACTAAACTCATTCGCTTCTAACCTTTCGTTTCAGGGATGATATGTACAACACTTGCTTTCACTTGAACACTTAGATGATATTGCAAGGATATTAGTTGGCCTAATTTTAATATTGTTGTGTCAGGAAATAGGTAAGCACTGGTAGAGAAAAAGAGACGTGGGAATGGCCTTGGTGAAGCAGTCAGAACACACATAACACATTTACCAGTTTAATCACCAGCTCACATGGGCATGTTCATGGTGTCCCCAAACTGTTACAATAGTAGCATCAAACATTGCTGATCACAGATCATAACAGATATAAAAACAATTAAGTAGTTTAAAATATTTCCATGTTTGACACAGATACACAAAATGAGCCTCTACTGCCAGAAAAATATTGGCCATAAATTTGCTAAACATATGGTTGCTATAAGCATCCTGAAATGCAATAGAGAGGTTCATTTGCTCTTATTTCCTCGAACTGCCTGCTTTTATGCCTAGAAATGATGTTGATAGTTTGTCCAATAACATGGCCTCACTGTCTTCTTGTCTAGGGTGGTATTTCAGTTGACATCTGAGTGTCCTGGAGTCCCCCCTCACACCACCTGACATTCTCTCCTACACCTGCTCCACTTAGTCCTCAGGGCATCCTCCTCTGTCACTATTTTGACAAGATTGGCAATGACTCCACATGTCTACACTAAGGGTCAGTTTTACCACCGCTCGGCTGCTACTGACACTATTTACTGAGCAGTGACTCTATCCCTTGAGAGTCTAGCACACCATGCTCTCCTGGTTTTCCTGCTTTCCCCAGTTGCTCCTTCACATATTTTGCCTCCGACTTTCTCATGTAACTGTTATCAAATACTACATTCCCTTATGTATTTGTGTGACTCTGAGGTATTTACTATAATAATCATCTTATTTAGGGATGGGTTAGTGGATCCAGCCATTACTCCAGACATTTAGTGGGTGAAAACACCTCCAGACTTCTTCCTTCTTCATTCTTTATTAGCATGTCATTCAACTTCTTGAGCATAATCTCCCAAAGACTCCACTCTAGAGTTGTTCACACTGATGATAAATGCCTGAAACAGGATGTAGTGTGTCTCTATTACTAACAGTTTGCTAGGATTGCTATGACTATATACCACAAGTTGGGTGGATTAAACAACACAAGTTTATTTCCTCACATATTTAGAGACTAGAAGTCTGAGATCAAGGTGCAGACAGGGTTGGATGGCATCTTCTCTGTCTTCACATGGTTTTTTCTCTGTGTGTCTATGTCCTAATCTCCTTCTCTCCAGGATTGTGGTCAGAATAAGGTCCAGGGTAAGAGCCTCTTTTAACCTTACTTATCTCTTTAAGGTCCCATGGCCACTTACTTGAGGAAAGATTGTGACTTACTGGGGGTTAGGACATCAACATATGAACATTGAAGGGACAAAACTCAACCTATAACAAGACATTTATTCAATATTACATGAATGAATCCATGCATGAATGTTTTTAAATATATAAAAAAAGAGTGTAATTTAAATGAGATTTAAAAAATGATGAGTGCCTTAAACTGGCTGTAACATCAGCCATAAAATTGAGGTATAAGATATATGTAAAATTTTGAATATCTACAATAAACAAAAACAAAACATCACAAAGTTCACGAAATAAGAGGAAGAAGAATGTTACTTGTGCTGGACAATTAACATTTTATAAAAGAAACCAATGGATCCACTTGTTCATACATTAAAATGAAATATAAGTTTGCCCTCAGAGCTGATAATAATAAAAGGAATAGAAGGGGAAGTGTGGTGACTGGTGGCCTCTGACGAATGGGTCTCAGGGAGATTTTCTCCCTGGATGCACTTGTCCTTCACATGGAAAGCAGCATACCCATGTATGCATGAGTATTTTGCTACAGAAAACACCAAAACTATGGAGTATGCCATGGTGAGCTTTGAGTGACCCTTTGATAGAGTTTATTCCTTGGTGATTAAGCCTCACCAGTGTAAGCTCAGATAGATTTTAGCTGATACCTAGACTCATATGTGCCAATTAAATAGGCAAAACATCAATTATTTACAGAGATGAACAAGCAAGGATGGGATGGGAGAGGCTGATATGAGAGTAGAAATGGGCCAGAGGCCAAGTAACGTCTCAGGGAGGGTTTGGCTCCAGTGACTGTGGTGTGTGATTTGTCCGGTCCCTGAACAGGAAATCATGGATCTCTCTAACATCTTGATAAGCCTTACTTTTTCACTGGTTTTTCTCTCCAGCTCCAATTCCCAAATTATACAACAAAGAAGAGTCTATTGGTTGGTCTCACTGAATTCTAGAAAGACTCTCACTATTAGCAAAAGACAGTCTTGCACCTCTGGACAGAAGAAAAAAGGAAAGGTAAGAACCTATACCAAGATCGGTCTTTCCACAATCAGAGACAATTTTAGCTCTAACTTTATGTCTCTATGCTTCCACCTTGGGTTTTCTATATGCAGAGGTTCTTGGGGGTTTCTTTAGAAAAGGCAGGAGACATGAAGTTTCCTTCTGTGGACTGGCTGCTGGAAGCTCAGACTATAGGTGTTTCAAATAGGGAAAGCAAACTCTTTGCCCATTCATCTATCTTTCAATATTCTCCCCTTACTCCAACTATTTAAATCTTCTGTCCTGGAGAAATTTTTTCCTCTCACATTGATTTAAGCAGCAAGTGGATATAAAGACATTGTTTCCCAGAGCTTAACTGCTGTAAACCCATGTTTAATTGCTTTGTTTGCTCTCCGATGTTACTCTACTTTGTCTATATGGAAAGGTCCCAAGAGGAAACAGATGGTGCAAAGGGGAACAACTGAAATGTGATTCATGGAGACTGTTGAGAAAGATGGGCAGGTTTAAAGGAAAGTGCCAATGGGTGAAGAAGTACCCTAAGGCAGCACTAGGGAAGCACATTTCTACCTCTGTGCTTAGTGGGACAAGGCAAGGAGCAGTGACCACAGACAGCATGACCACAGCTGTAGCTGGACAGGGAGGAGAGGACCACAAGGCAGCTGGGGCATCACTGCCATCACCCACACACTGACAAATAGGGGGAGCAGGGAGGTGAGACTTCCAAAGCTCTCTGCTCCTGCCCTGTAGTCTCTTGGTGGGGTCTCCCAGTGACTCAATTCAACCAGAAACCACAAGGAAGTGTGTCCCACTGATGAAGCTGATAAAAGCTACCCCCTACACATGCCAAACAGTACAGAATGGTAAAAAGCAAATCCTCGTGGCAAGTGAGACTAAGCCTCACACCTGCTTATATCATCCTTGCTGGGGTTCTCTATCTAAATGTCATTAAATCATGTCTCATCTCAGCTTCATCAGGGTTACTTATTCCTATTTTCACATTGTTTCTCTAGTGTCACTTTTATGAGGAAATGTCCACATTCAGTAAAAATTGCTAGCAAAGGAAAGGAAATTTTGACAAGAGAAGACATATTCTTTTTGGTTACACTATTAAATTGGCTGCTATAACAGAGACCCAAAATAGAAATGTCTTAAAGAAGAAAGTTCAGTTGGCCTTTCCCATCAGTGGGTTCCAGAGCCAGGGTTTCAACCAAACATGGATTCAAAATGTTTGGTCAAAATAAATGAGAGTCATTGGGTCTGCACTGAACAAGTACCTTCTTTTTCCTTGTTATTCTCTAAGCAATACAGTGTAACAAATATTTATTGTGAGAATGTGTTAGTTATCTGTCAACCCTATGCCATTTTATATAAGGAAATAGAGAATAGACAGATTTTTGGCTATACAGAGGTTCTAGAACAAACCTCTGCTGATGAACACGGATGAACATATTTTAGACCTGAGCTGGAGGCTTCAAGGCATCTTATATTAGTACTTCAACTGTGAAGTTGTCTAATCCCGAAAGGAGGTGCCTTCATCTAGGTCATCTGCGTGTTCAGTCACATCGGTAATCTAGATTGATGGAGAAGGAAGTGCGGGAGCAGAGAGGCTAAGTTTCTTATATTAATCCCAAATTCAAGGACTTGGTTCCATCTCTTCCACCTAGTCACATGCTTCACAGAACAACGGGATCAGGGTCCTTTTGCTAACTAAAACACTCAGAATTATTATGTTACAGAAGAGGAAAATGGAGATTACAGGAAACTAGTCATCTCTACAGCCCCTGATGGTCTCTCAGAATCCGTGCTCATGTGAAGGTTTTTTTGGAAATTCTCAGAAAAACAAAATAGTGGGGCAGAGAATATTGGGGAAGGCAGGAGACCAGGGCTGACACCGGGTCATGGTGTGGGCTCATAAAAATCCTTTGACTTTAAACCTCAGCTGCTTCTTATGTTAAATGAGGACATAACAGTAGTTGGCATTTAAGGAATACATGCTAAATGTTGGAGATACTTTAGTGAACAAAAGAAGGCATGATTTACTCCTTAAGGAGCTTTAGGTTTAATTAAGAAGACAAATACATCATACTTTAAACATGAATGTTGAAAATGTGAGCCACCCTGAGTGGGATGACAGAAGTTCTGATTGTCCTCCCATTTCCTTTTCTGGCCATTCAAAGCTCTGGGAGATTGGTTCTCTATGAGAGCTCGTGATGGGTGCATTCAGTGCTGAGGCCACTGTGCACCTGAGAAGACAGATACATATTTATACCCGGAACTCTTCCACGCCTGTGAGTCCTCTAGATTTCAGAGCAAAGGCTGCCATTGTGACACAGAAAAGGGCTCCTGAATTCTGGGAACTAACTGTTCTGAATTGGCTTCCCTTCATCTCTTGTTTCCTATTGAATGGGCTTCTCTTTCTCTATCTGGAGATACCTTAGGTTACTTAGGTTTTGTTTTTTCCAACCCAAGCACAGACAGCCAACGTGGATTACCAATCAGATTACTTCTGATTTCCCCCTCAATATGTGTTATGAACACACAGGTTTGGCAAGTCTAAGGGATGGTCAGAAAGGTGGACCCTGAGTCAGCCCCGCTGGGTTCATGTCCACATGGCCGAGGTCTGGAACAAATAGCACACTTTTTATCTACTGCTATTCCATTCTCTGTGATATGACAATAATACTAATTCTTACCTCAGGGTTGAGACAGAATTAAAAGAGACAAAACCTAATAAACTCTCAACCAGCTACTGGTATTCAGCCAGTCCTCTCTGGTCAGTTGAATCCTGCATGAGAATCTTTCCTTACATTTCAAAGGTAGTCTTCTCCTTTCCCTTATAGGCTCTGCTAACACAGAAGCTTTCATCAGACACGGGCATGGAACTCCCAACATGGCAGGTTGATCCTGGCAGTCAGAGATCAGACCACCGTTGCTCGTGTGTTGCCTTCTCGGGAGCACCAGTGGAGCATTTTTCAGCATGGATCCAGCCAGCCTGACATGGAGCGCAGAACCAACGTCAAGGAATGGAATCAAGGACCCTGATCCCTATTATCAATTTTGTGAATTAGCGCATCGGATTACTATCTGAGTGCTCCTCATCCTTGCCCGGGTTGGGCTGGCAGGAAACGCGGCTGTGCTCTGGCTCCTGGGCTTCTGCACGCGCAGGAGCGCCTTCTCCGTGGACATCCTCAACCTGGCGGCGGCCAATTTCCTCTACATCTGCTACTGCATTGTCCGTGCCTTGACGGAACTCTTCTACGTATTCTCTTATACTCCCCTCATATTAGTCCCTGTAGGCATCTTTCCGTACTTTACAGGTCTGAGCATGGTCAGCGCCACTAGCACCCAGCGCTGCCTGTCCGTCCTGTGGCCCAGCTGGTACCGCTGCCGCCGCCCCAGACACACATCAGCTGTTGCGTGTGCCCTGCTCTCTGTCCCTGCTCTTACCCACCCTGTACTTTACCTGTTACTTTCAGTATGAGATTGGTGACCTTAGTTTGTGTCCGACACTTGAATTCATCGTAAGTACATTTTTCTTGGTTTTATTTGTGGTTCTCTGTGGCTCCAGCCTGACCCTGATCATCAGATTCCTAGGTGGATCCCGAGGAATGAGGATGACCAGGCTGTACCTGACCATCCTGCTCACAGTGCCGGGCTTCCTTGTCTCCGGCCTGCCCTGGTGTATTTACTGGTTCCTATTGTACTGGTTTCTTGACGTAAACATAGTTCTCCCCTGTTATTTTGTTATAGTTTCCATAGCACTGTCCTGTGTCAACAGCAGCGCCAACCCTTTCATTTACTTCTTCGTTGGCTACTTTAGGCAGCAGCAACAGCAAGGGCGACAGAGCCTCAAGATGGTTCTCCAGAGGGCTCTGCAGGACACTCCTGAGGGGGATGACTGTGGAGGCAGCCTTCCTCGGGGAACTCTGGAACTGTCAGAAAGCAGATAGGTGCAGTGAGGAACATCCTCTGTCCCGGTCAGTGAGATGTGACTCTGATAGTCAACATGGCCCTGCCCCCCTTGACAATTATATGCATGCTTCTCAGTCTGCCACTGAAATGCCTTGGTGATTCCCCAGAGTCTTCAAATAGATTTCTTTTTAACCTGGCTTTTCCACTTGTACTCAGAGGAAGCACTACTATAATGGCAAGTTACTTCCAATCTTCTTTTTTTTTTCTTAGATATTATTATTATATTTATTATTTTGATGAGAAAACAAAAATTCAGGAAGTAAATAATTTTGTCACCTAGCCATTACATAATAATTTCAAGGTTCCAACCAAAGTCTATATACCATTATCATGTATTAATATTTATTTTATTTTACAATAATTATATCTATTTTTCATATTTTATAGACTGTATCATGTACATCTTTAATAATTGCCTCCAGAAGAGTCATATTATGTGCTGGAATCATTTTTTGTTAATAACATCTTACTGCATCAATAAATCTTTCAAAAGTAAAGAAATCCATACTGTATACATGAGTGAGTTTTAAGGAGCCTCTATCCTGAAGTTAAATTTCTGTCCTTTCTTGTACATGGTCAGTAGTAGTGTTTCTAATTCCACATCTGCTAGGTTAGGACCTTAGTGAGTCATGAATCTCTGAATATGCTGATATGCAAAGCAGAAATAAAAATACTTAGTTTTCCTCCTTCAGACAGTTGTCATAAGGACTTAGTCATTTGGTGGACATCAAAAGGTTGAGGCGTTTAAATGCCTGTGAGAATGCTATTCTTTATTTTCTTCATATTTCTAGTGTATTTTATAGTTTTTACAAGACGGGCTCATTGAATGTCAGATTACAGCTTACCAATAGCTCATGTATTAGCTCACAGGGACAGAGGAACATAAAGAATCTTGTGCTATGGATTTTACCACAAAGTAGGACCATAAGGGGCGTGTATGTGTGTGAGAGTGTGTGTTTTAAATTAAAAAGTCCCAGTGGAGCGAAAGCTCCCCTTTAGTACTCTCCTCTAATGTAAACTCACATTTTTGCTAACAATAATTAAGTATGTGAGGTGAAGGCTATGTTAACCAGTTTGATGTCAGCATTCCAAATTGTATATAAAATCATCACATTGTACCCCGTAAATGCATTAATGTACACAGTTATGATTTAATAAAAAGAATTGTTAAGAGAAAAAAAAAAGAAAGAAAAACTAAATAGTATATTAGAGCCTGTGATAAAAGCTCTTAAATGTGGATTTTGTTTTCCTTAGGGAACTAGACTGCACATTTATCGTTCCTGTTACTGTTCCTCCGACCAACCTTGTTATTACTGAAATTTTATCAATATTAGTAATCTAGACTGTTGGAGAAGGAAGTGAGAGAAGGGGAGGCTAAATTGGCTGTATTAATCCCAAGTGCCAGGACTTGGTTCCATCACTTCCTCTCGTTCCAGCACTGACAGAACCCACTCACAGGGTGTCACCAGCATCACAGAACAATGGGATCAGGGTCCTCTTAATTAAAATTAAAGCTAATTAAAACTCTCAGAATTATTATGTTACAGAAGAGGAAAATGGAGATTATGGGAAATAAGCCATCTCTATAGCCTCTGATGGCCTCCCAGAACCTGTGCTCATGTGAAGATTTTTTTTGGAAATTCTCAACAGAATGAAATAGTGGGACAGAGACTATTGGGTGAGCCAGGAGACCAGGGCTGGCAATGGGTCATGGTGTGTGATCCAGGAGATCTTTGACTTTAAACCTCCACTGCTTCTTATGTTAAATGAGGACATAACAGTAGTTGGCATATAAGGAACACATGATAAATGTTGGAGATACCTTAGTGAACAAAAAAAGGCATGATTTACTCCTTAAGGAGCTTTACATTTGATTAAGAAGACAAATACATCACCCTTTTAACATGAATGTAGAAAGTGTGAGGCACCCTGAGTACTGGCACAAAAACAGACAGGTAGATAAAAATTCTTATTATCCTCCTATTTCCCTTTCTGGCCATCCAAAGGTCTGGGAGATTGGTTCTCTAAGAGAGCCCATGATGAATGCGTTCAATCCCAATGCCTCTCTTTCACCTGAGCAGATGGATATGTATTTACACCAGGAATTCCTCCACTCCTGTGAGTCCTCTAGATGCCAGAGCAAAGAATGCCATTAGGAGACTAAAGGGCTCCTAAATTCTGGGAACTAACTGTTCTGAATTGGCATCTCCTCATCTCTTTTGTTTCCTATTGGATGGGCTTCTTTTTCTCTATCTGGAGATACCTTAGGTTAGTCAATTTTTCTTTTTTCCAACCCAAGCACAGACAGCCAACCTGAATTTAACTTGGGAATTACTTCTGATTTCCCCCTCAATATGTGTAATGAACACACAGTTTGGGCAGGTACAAGTTATAGTCAAAAAGGTGAACCCTAAGTCAGCCCTGCTGGATTCATGCCCACATGGTCGAGGTCTGGAACAAATAGCACACTTTCTATCTACCCCTATTCCATCCGCTGTGATATGACAATAATACTAATTCTTACCTCATAGGGTTGAGAGAGAATTAAAAGAGACAAAACTCAACAATCTCTCAACCAGCTATTATTTTTTGGCTAGTCCTCTCTGCTCAGTAGAATTTTGCATGAGAATCTTTCTTTACTTTCTAAAGTGGGTAGTTTTCCCCTTTCCCTTATAGGCTCTGCTAACACAGAAGCTTCCATCAGACACGGGCACAGTACTCCCCACAGGTTGGTCCTCACAATCAGAGATCAGATCACAGTTGCTCATTTCCTGTTTGTGTTCTCAGGGGTACTGGTGGAGAATTATTCAGCATGGATCTAACTATCCCAGCCTGGAGCACAAAGCCAGCATCAAGGAATGGAAGTCATGAGCTCTGTTATATATGTTGCAAAGTGGAAGGTCTGGTCTCTTCCTAGCTGTTTCTCATCGCCGTCCTGGTGGGGCTGACAGGAAACTCAGTTGTGCTATGGCTCCTGGGCTTCCACAAGCGCAGGAACGTCTTCTCCGTCTTCATCCTCAACCTGGCAGGGCCGACTTTCTCTCAGTTGTCGCACTGTCATGGACTTGGGGATCCTCTTCTACCCATTCGTTATTCCCATCGTATTATCCCTTAGAGACATATTTTTATATGTTACAGGTCTGAGCATACTGAGCGCCATTAGCACCAAGCACTGTTTCTCTGTCCTGTGGCCCATGTGGTACCTCTGCCACTGCCCCCCACACACCTCAGCTCTTGGGTGCACCCTGCTCTGGACTCTGTCCCTGCTCTTGACCACCTTGCAGTTTTTTATCTGTTACATTCAGTATGAGATTGGTGACCATAATTTGTGTCAGACAGTTGAATTCATCTTAACTGCATGTCTGATTGTTTTGTGATTCTCTGTGGCTCCGGCCTGACCCTGCTCACCAGATTCCTATGTGTATCCCAGGGGATGCAGATGACCAGGCTTTACCTGACCACCCTGCTAACAGGGCTGGTCTTCCTTGTGTGCAGCCTGTCCTCCAGCATTTATGGGCTCTTATTAACCTGATTTATAGAGGTGAATAATAACTTCTCCATCTCTTATTTTGGTACAGTTTTCACAGCGCTGTCTTCCGTCAACAGCAGCGCCAACCCTCTCATTTACTTCTTCGTTGGCTACTGTAGACAGCAGCGACAGAGAGGGTGACAGACCCTCAAGATGGTTCTGCAGAGGGCTCTGCAGGACACTCCTGAGGGGGATGACTGTGGAGGCAGCCTCCCTCAGGAAACACTGCAGCTATCAGAAAGCAGATAGGTGCAGTGAGGAAACTCCTCTGTCCTGGTCAGTGAGATGCGACTCTGATAGTCAACATGGTTCTGCCCCACTTGATAATTACATGCATGTTTCTCAGCCTGTCACTGAAATGCCTCAGTGATTCCCCAAAGTCTCCAAATATATTTCTTTTTAACCTGGCTTATCCACTTTTACTCAGAGGAAGCATTACTATAATGGTAAATTGTTTCCAACCTTGATATTACTGAGAATTTTATCATGTTATCTTCTTCTGAACCTTTCTTATTGACAAAGTTTTCTTTGCAAGTTTCATCGCAAGAGAGAGTTCTCGCATAGAAAACCATACAACTTGTCTTAATAATTAGTAACTAACTAACAGCATCCAAAAAGATTCCTTATTTATCTTTTAGAATATTTTCCCCCGAAAATATGTTTTTTCTATGACAAGGAAGACGATGCAGCAGGTGGGAAGTTGGGTTCTCAGTGAGGGAGTTGTGCCACCTCCGCATCTCCTCAGTTCTCACTTATTAGAGAAATAATTTCTAAGTGACAGACTCTGCATCTTCATAAAGATAATCTAGAAAATTGATTTTATGAAAAATGTCCAGTGTCCATGGCATGACATTTCTCCATGGCATGGTGACAAGGTGACCCTGGCTTCTATAAACAAAACCCACAAAACCATGGTCCTTACCCGGGACAGGTGACGAGTGGTATGAGGCTCTTCCTGGACCTGGGGACCAGCGCAGGGTGTCTAAACGTGTCCCACCAGTTCCTGCTTTGACCCTGGCAGCCTCAGTACTGCTTTCAAAATAGCATTTATCTTGAAAGCCATTTATTATTAGCTTATAGTCTCCTTTTTTAAGAGAAGTCTGTATAATTCCAGTTTTTATGCAGTTTTTGTACAAATTGTCCTGCCTGTAATTTTCACATAGTTTCATGGCCAGTGCCCCCCAGGAAGCAGGATTGAAAACATCTAAGTTTTTAATGATAATTAAATTGATAAAAATTTGGATTAGTACAGAGTTCTCAAACATGATACCACATATTAAGCTTGAGTAGATTGTGCTAAGTGAAATAAGCCAGACCGAAAAGAGGAATATTACAAGTTCCACTCCTATAAGGCATCCAGACTAGGAAAATGGGGTAAAAAGAAATTATCTTAGTAGATACAAGGGACGGGGTATGGGAAAAAACATATACACATTAATTAATGGATATAGAAGCTTTGTGAAAAGTTCTTAAAACAGATTCTGTCAATGGTCACATTTTATTGTGAATATACTTAAGGCCACTGGATTATACACTGAAAATAGCTGAAGTAGAAAAATGTATGTTATGTAAATTTTACCACAATTTTCAAAAATTATACTTAAGGTGTTGTGTGAAAGTTGCGTGGTGCAGTGCTGCAGAGATTAAGACCTGCAATGAAATTGTATGGTGAATAAAAAAGGCTATAGCTCTCTCAAGGCATGCCGCAACTTTATTTCTGCCACCAAAGCTTATATAGGCAATACTAATCAATAAACATATGACTTAAACTTTAGCCCCAGGCCTCTCACTGCCTGGTGCCTACAGGTCTATGGATTTACTGATAACCACTTCACTAACATTATCTAAAGCTATTCTTACGCTAAGTAATCCAAAACAAAACCACAAAACAAGGTTCTGGGGGAATAAGCTGTTTGAATGCTTGACCTTTAACAGACCATCTGGAGGCAGTCATTCATCTTTAGGGAGCAGTCTGGATATTCCTGAGATATACAAGTACCTGCCTGCAGGTCTGCCCCCACGAAGCCAGGCCTTTAGCCACATATGGAGTTCTATCCAGGTTTTTTTTTTCTTTCTAACTCACAAAAGACTTCAAACTTGTCTTCACAAAATGGAACCATTTAAAGGCTTATTTATAGGCTTTCCACCTATATTAAGGAGACTAAGATCAATGTAGAGCTGAGGATTAATCTTTACAATTGTTTTCTGTTTCCACACAGAAAACAAGCAGACAGAATAGGTCACCATGGCTTGTGACAACATAGTGGGATCTCTCCTGCTCACAGTCCCCTATAGACATATTTTCATACATTACAGGTCTGAGCATTAGGCTCCCCCTTAGATTGATCTGCACAGAGAGGAGCTGAGAAATAAACTGAGTACTCCAGAGACAGTTCAGGGCAGCTACTGTTTGGTTATAGTTCTCAAATTTTCCAATCAGATATACTGATCTACCTTTTGCATAGTCAATACACAAAACTCAAATGCCCTGAGTCCAGACACACACGTACAATCTTCTGCTATGTCCAGCACTCTGCTGATTTGGTGTCCTGCATGTACACCCTTCATTTTCCAAATATCTTAGTGCGAATTGACAGTACACGCTGGTGAGGGCTTCCTACTGTGGGAGGAGGCAGGAAAACAGGGTTCTCAGCTTATGGACAAGGTAAAGCACTTTACGTGATGTCCTCAGTTCAGACTCAGGGTTATTATGAGAGTCACAACAGGGATTCTGTGATATCAACAATTGTACAGCTTTAGGTGAAAATTTTCTCCATCACATGAAGAACTGTAGAGAATTTTCACCAGAGCACTGGTTATTTTGATGTCAGGGACATTCCTTTTGGTGGTACCTACAAGAACTCTCAGAGCTCCTAGAGGTTTAGCCTCCTTAGGTTTAGCTAAGCCCTTGAAGCCTAACAGGACTCAGTTGACCCAAGACATTCCTCTAGTACAACACTGAGAACATTGTACCTCAAGGCTTTGGCCTCCCGTCTCTCTCCTCCACCATGCTGTGTGAGGTCTTTAAAACCAATGAGTGTCCATGAATTTCTAGTGCATGGGACTACGGTTGATATTTAGAAAATGCTCAGCAACAATTTTTCTCCAGCATCTCCCACCTGAAAATCACTAATTTTCATGGTGGGTATGTGAATGTTTCCTATATTATTTCTAGTTTATATACTTACCTAGCATCACCCTATCCTCACTCTAATGACTCCAATATCCACATAGATGGTCAATACAATATCTTAACCTCTCTGTCTTCTAAAAACTTCCTTCCTTTAACCTTGTCATCGAGTCTTAGATCTTGTCTGAACCTCACTTCTGATTTTACACTTGTTTTTCCTAGTGCCTCAACTTCAAGGACTCTGCTCTAGTGTCTCAACTTCAAGGACTCCCAACCTCTAGTATCTGACCTGACATGGCTCATTGACCATCACTTTCTCACTTGTGTCCTTGCCAAGACCCATTGTTGCAATCTCTATCCTCCATATAACCTCCACCCTCTTGCTACACTTTCCTCTGCTAGTATGGTGAACAAACCCCCAGCTAGTTAAATCCATCTCTCACATACTACATGCCTGTTCCTAGAGAGCTGCGTGTCAGTTGGTATATGTGCTGACTTCCTTATCTCTCACAAGAGGGAATCAATTTACCTAGTTGTTAGCACAGACAAAATTTTAAAAATAGTAATAAAAATTTACTGTTCAAAGCTATATGCCTAACTAATGAAGGATTTAAGAACAAAAACTCTAACAAGTTGTTGCTTCTAGAGAATAGGATTCAAGAAGACTCATCTTTTATTTGAAATACTTCTGTGCCTTTTGGAAAGAAATTGTAAACATGCACACATTATTACTTTGAAAAAAAAATGATAATAAAGGGTGAGACAGGCCACAGAGGATCTTGAGAGACTAGTGAGAAGGGTGTGCTTTGTTCTCAGCTATAAAGCCTTCCAGCACGGGCTCACGTTGCTTAGCACTGCTGCTGGTGCACACAATTGGCAGCAAAAGGCTCCAAAACAACAGTCATATACAGGGACAGGGACTGGATAGGGGTGGAGACGAGCAAAGGCTAAGATAAGAGTGAGACCAAAAGTTGAGAAACATCTCCTGACTGCTGTCATTTGCCAGCAAGTCCCTGCTCAGGAAATCAGGGGCGGTTCCGCATTTTGAGAGCCTCCCTGGGGCATCAGGCTTCCCTCCAGCTACTTCAGGCATCTCTCCAGGGCAAAGGTGCGCCCTCTAGAGGCTTTCAGTTTCAGGGCTTACTTGAGCAGCGGCTTAACCACAGGTCAACTTGCCGCTTCCGGCAAGAATGGATTTTAAAAGGTTGAGAGTTACTGAAAACTTTCCCATTGTGTAGGTTGTCTCTTTGCTTTGGTTATTGTCTCCTTAGCTGTACAGAAGCTTTTCAGTTTAATGAAGTCCCATTTGTTTATTTTTGTTGTTGCGATTGCCATGGCAGTCTTCTTCATGAAGTCTTTCCCCAGGCCAATATCTTCCAGTGTTTTTCCTATGCTTTCTTGCAGGATTTTTATTGTTTCATGCCTTAAATTTAAGTCCTTTATCCATCTTGAATCAATTTTTGTGAGTGGGGAAAGGTGTGGGTCCAGTTTCAGTCTTTTACATGTAGACATCCAATTCTTGAATAGGGAGTCTTCCCCCCAGGGTATGTTCTTGTTTGGTTTATGGAAGATTAGGTGGTTGTAAGATGTTAGTTTCATTTCTTGGTTTTCAATTTGATTCCAAGTGTCTATGTCTCTGTTTTTGTGCCAGTACCATGCTGTCTTGAGCACTATGGCTTTGTAGTACAGACTAAAATCTGGCATGCTGATGCCCCCAGCTTTATTTTTGTTACAGAGAACTGCCTTAGCTATACAGGGTTTTTTCTGGTTCCATGCAAAACGCAGAATCATTTTCTCCAAATCTTGAAAGTACGATGTTGGTATTTTGATAGGAATGGCATTGAATAGGTAGATTGCTTTGGGAAGTATAGACGTTTTAACAATGTTGATTCTTCCCATCCATGAGCATGGTATGTTCTTCCATTTGTTAATATCCTCTGCTATTTCCTTTCTGAGGATTTTATAGTTTTCTTTATAGAGATCCTTCATCTCCTTCGTTAGGTATATTCCTAGGTATTTCATTTTCTTTGAGACTATGGTGAAGGGAGTTGTGTCCTTAATTAGCTTCTCATCTTGACTGTTATTGGTGTATACAAAGGCTACTGACTTGTGGACATTGATTTTATATCCTGAAACGTTATTTTCAATCAGACAAAAGCTTGATAACTAGGATCTATAGAGAACTCAAATTAATCCACATGAAAAAAGCCAACAATCCCATATATCAATGGGCAAGAGACATGAATAGAACTTTCTCTAAAGATGACAGACGAATGGCTAACAAACACATGAAAAAATGTTCATCATCTCTATATATTAGAGAAATACAAATCAAAACAACCCTGAGATATCATCTAACCCCAGTGAGAATGGCCCACATCACAAAATCTCAAAACTGCAGATGCTGGCGTGGATGTGGAGAGAAGGGAACACTTTTACACTGCTGGTGGGACTGCAAACTAGTACAACCTTTTTGGAAGGAAGTATGGAGACACCTCAAAGGACTCAACCTAGACCTCCCATTTGATCCTGCAATCCCATTACTGGGCATCTACGCAGAAGGAAAGAAATCCTTTTACCATAGGACACTTGTACTAGACTGTTTATTGCAGCTCAAGTTACAATCGCCAAAATGTGGAAACAGCCTAAATGCCCACCAACCCAGGAATGGATTAGCAAGCTGTGGTATATGTATACCATGGAATACTATTCAGCCATTAAAAAAAATGGAGACTTTACATCCTTCGTATTAACCTGGATGGAAGTGGAAGACATTATTCTTAGTAAAGCATCACAAGAATGGAGAAGCATGAATCCTATGTACTCAATTTTGATATGAGGACAATTAATGACAATTAAGGTTATGGAGGGGGGAAGCAGAAAGAGGGACGGAGGGAGGGGGGTGGGGCCTTGGTGTGTGTCACACTTTATGGGGGCAAGACATGATTGCAAGAGGGACTTTACCTAACTCCCCCCTAGAGTGGAGTATTGAGGGAGCCACAGGGACTCCAGCAGAAAAGACTAGACAAGAAGCTCCCTCTTGGCTACTTTGGTAGCCGACAGGCTTGACTGTGGGACTACTGAATGCTGTCACTGGGACTGTTCTGCCTCATTGAACCCTCCCACCGCAGTCGCTTCTTCATCCCAAACATAGTAATTTGCTGCCATGGTCAGGAATCTGCTATTTTCCTTAATTTAAGAAGCAGGTTAGGGCACAGGCATGCTTCTCAATGCTAGAGACCTGTAAATAACCCAGATTCCATTGATTTCTTTGCTTTTTTTTCCCTGAAAGTTTTCCTTTTTGTGTACCCGAAGTGCCCTAGTGTAAAAGGCATGGCCTAAACTGAAATTGCTGAAAAGAGTTTAATTAAAACACTATTTACAAAGAGGTGTAAATGAAGGGAATGTTACAACGCTCCAAAGAAATAATTGGAAGGTGTTTTTACTACACCTGGGCTGAAGAAGCCAGGAGAATGAACAGTAATCAGAACTCAGAGAGGTTTGTAGCTGTGACTATAGTTATAACTGTAGCTCTAAGAAAGGGCCAGTAAATAAGTACTATGCCATTAAGTAAAGTAATACTGCCACTGTCAAAGCAAGGAGACAACTAGGAGATACCTTAGAAACCTCCATACGCCTCACATCCTGCCTGAGACACTAAGAAAGGGGATTCAAGATCAGTAAAAGGAAAGCCTGGCCTGCTGAACCAGAAGTCGGAGGGTTCTTAAGAATGTGAGTATGAGGTAACCTAGGTAACCAATGACCAATAGAAAGAGACAATAATGACCAATAGGAAAGGGCAATACTGCCTGGAGGTGCAGAGAGGCCAATGAAAGACTTGCAACCAATTTCAAACTGAAAGGGTATTTATACCCTTGCCCCTCTCTTTCATCTCTGCTCCTTCATAACTCTCCATTTCTAACTCTCTTTGGAAGTGCTCTGAGCTTTCTCTTAGTTCTTAAATACAGTTTCTCTTGGTTACACTGAAACTTGTGCTGTAACTTTTGGTCTCTATTCAGGCTGCCTGTGCTGTTCCAGTTTTATATTCTGTTTCCACTCACTTTTGCTTTCAGTTACCACTGTGCCTCAATTTAACTTTCTAGCTCATCCAGTAATCAAACCAGGTCAACTGGTTTCAAGGAAGTGGGATCCTGGACCATTAACACTGCCCTCCAATCTTTTCTCAGTATTTTCCTTTGGCTGAAATGAACAAGGGACCGCCAGAAAAAGTAGGCCATTGATAAGGGACAATGGGATACTAGTGGAGGTAGAGAACAGTGGAGATTAGATCTTGGTTGCAAATGGAAAACACCCATCAGCTCCTTATAACCATCATGCAGTTTGTATTCCCTGGAAGCTTCTCTATCTCACTGTAATTGGGTCTATTTGTAATTGTACCTCCTTATTTCTTTCATGTAATTTCATGGGAACAATCTATCATTATTATAAATACATAGAAAATGAATGTAATAGGAAGGGGAAAATGTGTTCTTATTACAGTCTTTTTTAGTTTATGAGCTAAACTTTTAATTTTGGATATTCTAATAGAAATGTATTCAAAAAGTGAAAAGAGAGAATTTTATTTCCCCTGAAATGGTCTAATAAATGTTGGCCCCAAGATTTTAGACATGAGGACACCTTCCAACTTGCTCCTCCCCCACTCCTAAAGGTCCTGATCACCTTGATAGTTGTCACCACATCAGTGTTCCAGCCAGAAGAGAATGGGAGAAGGCAAAGTGGAGGTCACACCCCTTCTATTAAAGGCACATTCTAAGAATACCTTATTGGTGGTAATATAAATTTGTTCAGCCACTATGGAAAACAGTGTGGAAGTTTCTTGAAAAACAAAATAAAAAATAACTACCAGGCGGCACCTGTGGTTCAATGAGTAGGGCACCAGCCCCATATACCAAGGGTGGTGTGTTCAAACCCAACCCCGGCCAAACTGCAACAAAAATATATCCAGGGTTGTGGGGGGCACCTATAGTCCCACCTACTCAGGAGGCTGAGGCAAAAGAATTGCCTAAGCCCAAGAGCTGGAGGTTGCTGTGAGCTGTGACACCACAACACTCTACTGAGGGTGACAAAGTGAGACTCTGTCTCTTAAAAATAAATAAATAAATAAGCTAAAAAATAACTACCATAGGATCCAGCAATTCCATCTCTGCGTACATACACGGAAGAGATGAAATCAGTACATCCAGAAGAAATCTGCCTTCTCACATGCAGTGTAGCATTATTCAGAAGAGCTAAGATAAGGAATCAACTTCCGTGTTCATCAATGTATGAATGGATGAAAAAAATGTGACACATAATGGAATACTATTTAGCCTTTAAAAAGAAGGAATTCTTTTGTCGGCAACAACATGGATGAACCTGGAGGGCATTGTGCTAAGTGAAATAAGCCAGGCACAGAAAACAAATACTGTATGACCTCACCTATATGTACAATCAAACACATAGAGAATAGCATGGTGGTTGTTGGAGGCTGGCAACAAGGGAGAAGGAGTGAAGACATGTTGGCCAAAGTGTACAAAGTTTCAGTTAGACAGGATGAATAAGTTCTACAGATCTACTGTTTATTTACAAAAAATGTCCCCTAAAGTCTCTTACATAAATGATTTATTCAGGGAGTAAGGTCAGTAAAATGGCAGAGGAGGAGCTCCAAGCTCACCCGCGCTGACATAAACATTAAAAAACAAGCAGGAGAAAAAAAAAAAAACAAGCAGAAACTGTCCAAACTAACTTTTTTAGAACTCTAGGAAATAGTCAAATGTTTACAGCAGGCCAGAGAATGCTGGATCAAGAAAAGGCATTGCAACAATTAGGTGTGAGTTTACCCCACCCTTCCTCCCCCCTCCCACCTACTTAATTTCCTTTGAGTTTTGCTTCCATATATATGTACTTGAGAGTTGATCATCTAACTACAATGCACATAATTTTGGGTGAAGGACACACTTGTAACTTTGACTTAAAATATACAAAAGTAAATTATGTAGCCAAAATGTGTATACACTTGCAATACTTTGAAATTAAAAAAAAAGAAAAAAAGAAAAAGGCAACATACAATGGTAGGAACACTTTGTGGCTGTTTAATTCATCCTTGCTTCCCCACCTTTCCCATCTCAGCACAATTTGAAATGGCAGAAGTCCCTGTTCCATATGGGACCCAAGTCCCTGTTTCAGAGAGAGCAGTGCAGGCCCTATTTGAAAATTCATATAAACGTCTGATCTAACTTGTCTGGAGTTACCTTAGTGTTGTCTATCATTGAACCCAGGCCAGAAAAGCTGTGTGCATTGCTCAAAAATTCTGCAAGGTGAACTAATAACTCAAAAACATCTGGGGCAAAGAATTACAGGTCACAACATGCAATATACCACCTAAGTCCCAGTGGAAAAAGCTGGGAAATATTTATGCTCAGAAAAAGCCTGAGAAGACTATAAGCTTTAACTTCACAATGGGTTCCTATGCTCAGTTCAAGTGTCACTAAGTGTTGAGAGAGAACCCAGCAAAGACCTAATCTGCAAAGACTGGGGAAATGTTCATATGAAAGGGGGGGCTGTCTTTTTTTCTGTTTTATTTTGTTTTGTTGTTGTTGGTTTGTTTGTTTGTTTAACCCCTGTGTTAAAGGGACTTTTCATCAAAAGATTAGCTGAAGTGCAAGCTAAAGGAACAGCAACACCAGTGACCACACACAGGAATAGTCTATGCAAAATAATCTGTAAAATTCACTAAACAGGCTACTGCAGCCCTGAGAATGAAGAAATCCAGCAAACCATGGGAAGGAAAAGAATGATCTTATTCTGAATTACCACAATTGTTCATATGCCCAGAGTTCAACATTTGGCACCATTGGCACAATAATTATGTCAGGCAATAGAAATCAATGGATGTGAGAACTAGTAGGTTTAAGTGGGATGAAGGATGGTATTTATTATAGTCTCAAATTATTTCCTCATAAAATTCTTATCACTGACAAAGTAGGGGGGAGTAACAATAGTGATGAAAGAAGGCAAACACCATCTTTATCAAGTGATGAGGTTAATACCACAGATGATGGGACCAACCTACACCATGCAGGCTGTGATGAGATCACAGCATCACTTGTGTGGTATTCTGGCCAAAATGAATTATGTAGGAGGACTCATGAGAAATCTTCAACAAAACCAAATTGAGAAACATTCCACAAAATGACTCTGCTGTAATTGTCAACAAAATAACAAAGCCGTGAATGTTAAGGAAAGACTGAGGAGATGCTGCAGATTGCAGAAGACCACAGAGACGTGACAAGTCATTGCAACATGTGAATCCGGACCAGATCTCTTTTCTGTACAGGATGTTCTTGAGGACACTCAAATGAGGTTTCTGAGAGAAGGATGTACATTGTGTAAGATATCTTTGTACTGTTCTTGGACTTTTCTCTAACTTTGAAATTTTTTCAAAGTAAAAAGGAAGAAAGGCTGAGTTTCCTAGAGCAGGGGCTTTGAAATGCCACTGTAAGTGTGTAATTTGAATGACTATAGCTTTTGAATAAAGAAAAAACACTTTCAGCTAACAGGTGTCTTTTTTTTTTCTTTTTTCTTTCTGTTTTTTTTTTCTTTGAGCAGAGTGTTACTTTGTCACACTGGGCAGAGTTCCATAGCATCACAGCTCACAGCAACCTCAAACTTTTGGGTTCAAACTTCTTGCCTCAGCATCCCTAGTAGCTGTGACTACAGGCATCGGCCACAACACCAGGCTACTTTTAGAGATGGGGTTTCATTCATGCTCAGGCTGGTCTCGAATTCCTGAGCTCAAGCAATCCACAAGCCTTGGCCTCCCAGAGTGCTAGGAGGAGTGAGTCACCATACCTAGCTCTAACAAGGGTTAGATGTCTTTTTACCATTTGAACTGACACAGAAACCCAGGGACCCAGAGCACCATCACTGCCCCCTTTTAATAAAGTAGCATATTTCAGTCAAGAAATGGCATCCTAAACCAGGTCTATCTGAACCCACTGGTCCACAAGCCAACTAGTGGCCATCCCTCCAGTGCTGAAATGTATCATTGGAATGGATTTACCTAGCAGTTAGCAAAAAAACCTCATTGCTTCCTTGACACATGGAACTACAGCTACTAAAGTATGAAAAATCAAGTGGAAGCCCCTGATATCAGGCAAGATACTTCTCTCTGGTCTAAGTTACTCTAAAGCAAGAATATTAGAAGAAGTAGTCTATATGATGCATTTTGGCTCCAGTGATTTTTGAATACATAAAATACCTGTTTCCTGTACGTGTTGCTTTCTCTCCACCAGAGACTACGCCCAGGACCATTTGTACGTTGGAAAATATGGACCTTGAGCTGGCCTGTCTCCCTAATGACTCCAATTTCAGGGCCTAGAATAGCTCCCAGGAATAGGGCTCCTGTTTGTCAAGGTGATGTCCAGAGTCCTCACTTGCTTCTACTTTGCTTCCACATTTCCTAGGCCCTGATCAACATCCTCATTACATATTCACACCAAAATTCTTGCATCATTTTTATTAAAATTATTGGCAAATTTTTGCTGTTATTACTTGGAATTGATGAATCTAAGAATCTGTGGTCAAAAAGGACATTGAAGGTAGTTTTCCCCAACAAAATGTAAGCTTATAAAATGAAGACTTTGTTTTGTTCCAAATTATATACTCTGTCATTTAGCAAAGTTTATGAAACATAACAGCACTTACTGCATCCTTTCTTGCTCGTAATATAATAGATTATGAATCTATTATAATCTTATCACTTTATTTTCTACGTCTTTTCCCATATTTCCAACTACAGAGAGCTGACATAACCCATTCTATTGTTTCACTAAAATGCAGGTGGGGCCAGAAAAGGGAAATGCTAAACTCAATATATCCTCTAACTTCGCAGCCCCCAACACCTGGGCTGCAGACAGTTACAGGCCATGGCCTGTTAGAAACAGGGCTGCACAGCAGAAGGTAAGTGACAGGCAAATGAGGAAAGCTTCATCTGGATTTACAGCCACTTCCTGCCTGAGCTCTGCCTCCTGTCACATCAGCAGCAACATTAGATTCTCATAAGTGTACAAACTCTACTATACAATGCCACATATGCAGGACTTAGGTTGCCTGCTTCTTTTTTTTTTTTTTTAGAGACAGAGTTTCACTTTGTTGCCCTGGGTACAGTGCTGTGGCATCACAGCTCACAGCAACCTCCAGCTCTTGGGCTTAGGTGATTCTCTTGCCTCAGCCTCCCGAGTAGATGGGGACTACAGGCACCTGCCACAGTGCCCAGCTATTTTTTGTTGCAGTTTGGCCGGGGCCGGGTTTGAACCCGCCACCCTCGGTATATGGGGCCAGTGCCCTACTCACTGAGCTATAGGTTGCCTGCTTCTTATGAGAATCTAATGCCTGATACTCTGAGGTGGAGCTGAGGCACTGAAGCTAGCCCTGGGGAGCAGCTGCAAATACAGTTATCATTAGCAGAGAGGTTTGACTACACAGAGACCATAATAAATCAGTTGCTTGAGGATTCCAATCAAAACCCTATCAGTGAGTGGCAAATGACAATTAAGCTGCATCAGCATTTTGGTGATTTGTGTAATTATTTCATTATATATTACAATGTAGTCATAACGGAAATAAAGTGCACAATAAATGTTATGGGCTTGAATATCCCCAAACCATCCTGCCCTACCTGTCTGTGAAAAAATTGCCTTCCATGAAGCCGTCCCTGATGCCAAAAAGGTTAGAGGCCCACTGCTATAACCCAAATGCTAAGTCAATTATGGAGGAACAAAGGAATGAGCATGCTGAATGGGCAACAGTCACCTCTGAGAATGGAGAAACAAGCTTTGGATTTGATAGCCTTGCCATTTGTAGACTATATTTTACTTTACATAGGACATTTATAGCTATTTTTATGCTACCTTGAAGATTAGGCAAAAGTAGGATTTGTTGAATGGCAGAGCCTTTTCAGAAATTTTTACATAGAGGGCCAATGTGGTGCTCATCACTTTATCAAACCTGCAGGATCTGATGTGATACTGAACTTGAAGAATAAATAACTAGGGATATTTAGGTCTTACCATCAGTCCTTTTCTGCAACAAAGCACTGAAAGGAAAGGTTACCAAGCAAAGCAGATATTTGGGGCACATAATATCCAGTGGGAAAGGTGGAGAGAAACCCCTCCTTTACTACTTACTAGAAAGTGAGCTGAGAGCCAGAAGAGGGAAAGCCAAAGATCTCAAGGTACATATTATGGCTTCAAGGTGAAGGGGCCTGTTGACCTGGAATCAGAGTTGTAGAGAAGTTACCTGGTGTGCCCCCTCACTCCCTAGATCTCTGGCTGCCTCCTTGTAAAATAACAGCTCCAGAAAGAATGGCAAGAACATCCAGTGTTCCTCTACTCTTCCGTTTTAGACCTGGGGAAACTGAAGCCCAGAAAAATACATTTTTTTGCCCAAAGTCAAATAACTACCTTATGGCAATTCCAGAAGTAAAACTCAGGAGGTTATTAGATTATTTCACTGACTATTTAATTGTTTGGCTGGTGGGAGTGTGATCTTTAGAAGTGAACCTTTGGACTTAGGACAACTTAAACTCTATTGGTGCCTAACGCTGGTCTTTGTAGAGGGAGTTATGATAATTTTGCTCAGAAGAGAAAGAGAAGGGGAGGGGAAAGAAAGGCGGAAAGTAAAGGAAGGAGGGAAGAAAAATCAAAGAGTTTTCTGATGACTTTGTCTCCAGACAGCCTCTGTTGCTGTAACTCTGCTGCATTGTTTGTGTGTTTGTTTGTTACTTTTTTTTTTTTTAATTGAGACAGTGTGTCACTTTGTTACACTCAGTAGAGTGTTATGGTATCCTAGCTCACAGCAACATCCAACTCTTGGGCTCAAGTGATTCTTTTGCTTCAGCCTCCCTTGAAGTGGGACTACAGGCACCTGCCACAACGCACAGCTATTTTTTGTTTGTTTGTTTTTGTTTAGCAGGTCTCGCTGGTTCAAACCCACCAGACCCACAGCATGTGGCCAGTACCCTAACCTCTGCACTACAGGTGCCCAGCCAGCTATGCTGCATTGTTTGAAGTACTAATTTTGTTCAAAATGAAAGATGAAGGAAAAACATTTCAAATAAAATTTTTTATCTCCCAAGGACAAAAGTGTCAAGGGTAAGAATCCCTCAAAAACCACCTGCAGAACAACTAAAATCATCAAAAGCACAATTCATTTCTGAAGTGCAGATTGGAGGCCTTGGAAGCCAGAACTAGAAAGAGCTTTGGAATTATGGTATTCGAATATCTCACTTTGCACAGGAGGAATGCATGGTACAGAGCAGAAGGGACAGAGTCAAAACTCAAATCCTCATGGACGTCAAGGAAAGAAGCAAGCTAGGGTCAGGTAAGGGATATTTTAGATATGTTACAGGAAATGTGTGACTTTCCCCTTTAAGAAAAACAACAGAGAAAACATGCTGATAAATGGCAAATAGCACATATCCTTGGTAATAAGAGGACTGTAGCATGCTGGACCTGCCCGGCCTCAAGGGGACAATGGCTATCTACTTAGCTCCATTTGGTCATTGTCAGACAACAATGTGAGCCAGAAGATGCAAGATCTCTGCTATTTTTTAAAATATGGGTTTTTACTTGTCATGCCCCATATATATATATATATTTTTTTTTTTTGGTAGAGACAGAGTCTCACTGTACCGCCCTCGGTAGAGTGCCGTGGTGTCACATGGTTCACAGCAACCTCTAACTCTTGGGCTTACGCGATTCTCTTACCTCTCTTACCAAGCAGCTGGGACTACAGGCACCCGCCACAATGCCCGACCATGCCCCATATTTTTAATGTTGTCAACTAATTTGAATTCTTTTTAGGCCATAGAAAACCCTAGTGGAGTCTGGAATCACCCTCAGGATTCTGGTTTGTACCCTCTGGCCCAGGGGATAGTATGATAGTAGGGAAGAGGCCCCCTGGGAAAACTTTGGCTCCAGTGTTAGCTCAGCCTTGATCAGAAATGAAAAATTACTGACCAATATTCCTTGTGAACAAAGAAGTAAAAATCCTCAAAAAATACTAGCAAGCCGAATTCAACAGTATATTAAAAGGATTAAAAACCATGACCAGTGGGATTTATCTGAAGAATGTTAAAGGTGATTCAACATAAAATAATCAAATACTTTCCTTCAACATAAAATAATCAAATACTTTCCTTTATTAATCCAAAATGAACACTCACATGATCATACAGCTAATACAGAAAAAGAATTATACAAAATCCCTTTCATGAAAAAAGCTCTCAAAAAAGAAAAGAAGTTCCTCAAAATGATAAAACATAAAAAACTCATAGCTCATATCCTACTTAATGATGAAGGACTAATAGTTTTCCCCCTAAGATCAAGAACAAAAGGGCGGCACCTGTGGCTCAAAGGAATAGGGCACCAGCCCCATATGCCGGAGGTGGTGGGTTCAAGCCCAGCCCCAGCAAAAAACTGCAAAAAAAAACAAAGATCAAGAACAAGAGAAAATACTTGCTTTCTCCATTTCTGTTCAACACTGTACTGGATTTATAAGAAAAAGAAATAAACGGCATCCAAGTTAGAATGCAAGAAAGAAAACTATATCCACAGAAGACATACTCACACACAGAAAATTATAAAAATACCCGCAAGAAACATTATGATAGCTAATAAACAATATCAGTAAAATTTCAAGGTGAAAGATCAACATACAAAATTAATTGTGTTCCTACATACTAACAGCATATATTCTAAAAATGAAATGAATAAAATAATTCTATTTACAACATAATTAAATTTAAATTAGAAGGTAAAGGATTTGTACACTGAAAACTACAAAACAATGCTGAAAGAAATTAATGAAGACCTAAATAAATGGGGAAGACTTAATATTATTAAGATATCAATACTACTGATGTGCAATTGCGATTCAGTGCAACTTCTACTGAAACCTCCATCAAAACTTTCAACAGACTCTTTTTGTCAGAATCAAAAAGCTAATACTCAAATTCATAAGGGATTGTAGGGACCCCAAAGGGCCAAAACAATCTTGAAAAAGAAATACAATGCTGGAGGACTCACATTTCAAAACTTCAAAATTTACTACAAAGCAATAGTAATCAGAACAATGTAGCACAGGCATAAGGAGACATAAAACCAATAAAACAGAACTGAGAGTCCAGAGATAATTGTTATGTTTTATGTTATGTTATGTTATGTTATACTATATTATGTTATATTATATCTATTGCCAATTGATATTTGCAAGAGTGCCAAGAGCAAAGTTTGGGGAAAGAATAGTCTTTGCAAAAGATACTTCTGGAACAACAACATTTCCACAAAGAATAAATTTGGATCCCTATCATTTACCATATACAAATTTAACTAAAATTTAACAAATTTAAATACAAATTTAACAAAAATATATCAATGGCCTAAATATAAGAAGTAAAGCTGTAGAACTCTCAGAAGAAAACATATGAGTAAATCTTCATGACCTGGGTGTGGCAATAAGTTTTAGTCATGATGTTGAAAGCATGAGTAAAAAATGAAAAAAATTGGATAAATTAGGTGTATTAAAATTTAAAAATTTTGGTCTTCAAAGAATATTTATCAAGAAAGCAAAACATTAGCCTATGCGATGGAAAAAAATATTTAGAATTATATGTTTGATAAGGATTTAATATCTAGAACATATAGGGTGGACATAAAGTTCATGTGCAATTTAAATTGCATAATTGCACACAAACTTTATGTCCACCCTGTGTAATGAATTCCTATAATTCAACAACACAAAAGGCAAATAACCCAACTAAAAAAAAGGCAAAGTACTCAAATAGGCATTGCTCCAAATAAAATTGACAAATGATTAATAAGCATATGAAAAGAAGATCAACATCATTATTCTTCAGGGAAGTAGAAATTAAAATCACAGTAAGATACCCCCACTTCACACTTACTAGATGAGCTATTAAAAGATCCCAGAAAATTACAAGTGTTGGTGAGGACGTAAACAAATTGGAACCCTCATACACTGCTGGTAGGAAGGTAAATGGTGCAACTCCTGTGGAAAACAGTTTGGTAGTTACTTAGAAAGCTAAATATAGAATTAACATATGACCCAGGAGTTCTGCTTCTAAATACCTACATGAAATAATTAAAATCATACCTCCCTACAAAAATCTGCATACAAATGTTCATGGCGACATCATTCAAAATAGCTGAAAAGTGTAACATAAATGTTCATCAACTGATAAATGAATAAACAAAATGCCATCTCTACATACAAGGGAATATTATTCAGCTATACAAAGGAACGAAGTTCTGATATATGCTGCAATATGAGTGAACTATGAAAATATTAAGCTAAATGAAATAAGCCACACAAAATAAACAAATGATGTATCTTTCCATTTACATCAACTATCTAGACTTGGAAAATTCATAGAGGCAGAAAGCAAGAAAGTAAATTAGGGGCTTCTAGGAATTAGGGGACAGGAAGAGGTCAGGAAGTAATTGTTTAATGGGTACAGACTTTCTGTTTGGTAAGATAAAAACACTTTGGAAATACCTGGTGGTGATAAATGCACAAAAATGTGAGTGTAATTAATGCCACTGAATCACACATTTAAAAATAGTGAGGATGGCAAATTTTACATTATATTTTTTACCACACTTCTTTGTGGTACATGAATGTTCACAGCAGCTTTATTTGGAATGGCCCCAAACTGGCAAAAATCCAGCCTTCCTTAAACAGGACAATGAGTATACCATGGAACACCAGTCAGCAGGAAAAAGGAAATCATCTACTCACACAGACAGCCACCTGGATGAATCTCCAGAAAAGCATTCTGAGTGAAAAAAAGCCAACCCCAAGTGGTTACACACTGTATGGTTTCATTTATACAACATTCTTAAAATATCAAAATAATAGAGATGAATAATCAGTGATTTCAAGGGGTAAAGGATAGAGGGGTGGGGTGTGGCTCTACAGGGTAGTCCAAGGGAGATGCCAGCGGTGGGACAATTCTGTTTTGATTATGTCAGTAATTACATAAACGTACGTGTGACAAAATGATGCAGAACTACACACCCACATTGCACAGGGGTTCAAGTCTTGGTTCTCATACCGTATTCTAATTATGTAAGATAGAACTGTTAAGGGAAACTGAATGAAGGGTGCATGGGGCCTCTATCTTTGCTACTTCCTATGAATCTATAATTATCTTAAAATATAAAGTTAAGGGGGAAAGCAATAGCTTTTGATATCCTGGATTGATCCTGTAGGACATTACTGGAAAAATGGTAAAATCCAAATAGTCTGTAGCAAATGGTACTATTGCACCAATGTTTATCTTTTAGTTTTGATAAATATACTAAGGTTATGTACGATGTTAACATAAGAAGCTGGGTGAAAGGTGTATGCTTTCTGTGAATCTAAAAACCTTTTGAAAATAGAACCCTGATGCCCAGACTGATTAAGTCAAATGCCCTGGGGATGAACCCAGGTATTTGTATTTTTAATTTGCCAGGTGATTCCAATGTGCAGCCAAGATTAAGAACCACTGTTATGAAGAGATTATTTCAAAGTATTTGTTTCCCACCTGGGTTTGCTATTAGAGCGCACTCCATGAGAACAATTTCTAAACAAGCATACCACTATTCCCATGGCCTTTGGCCCCATTTATAAAGGGCCCGAATGCCTTCAAGGAAAGTTCAAGAAATTCTCCCCACCCAATCTATGATCCTATGTCCCTGTGATACCCCAGTTTCAGACTGCCGAAGAACTATGGAAGGTAAATTGGAAGAAAAGACAAATGCCTTCTTGTTCCCACTTCTCTAAAACCCTATAGCTAGGAACAGAAAAAAGCAAAGAACTTGAAAGGTTTTAGAGATACAAGACAAACTGATTTTTTTTAAAAGAAAAGTAAAGAGGGTCCACCTGGTTCATAACCAGCCCCTCCCTCCCTGCTGCTCTGCACGTCACAGCCATGTAACACCTCCATGGAGGCCTATGGGAAGGAAAGGCGCGAAGCAGATCTAACAGGCACTACTCCCCTATGGAATCGCACAGGAAGGAAGGATAAGATCACTTCCTCCCAGGCCCTCTAAGAGCACAGAAACTGACCACACTGCTAGTGGCAACTCAGCACAGCAGGCAGAGAAGCAGGCACCTCAGCACCACCAGGGCCAGCTCAATCACTCAGGGTCCTAGAAGGGGTCAAAAGAGCAACCTCCTCAGGAGGGAGCAGGACCAGAGGGACAGACTGGTGGGTAACTGTGCTTCTGACATGGGAGAGGCTAGAGTTTGTGCTCTGAAAAATTAGGGAAATGGTTTCCACACCATGGATGAGGCCATGGATTTGAACCCCCACCCCAAACTGGTGGGTGCTGCCAGCAGCAGATTGGTAAAAGCAGAGTAAGTATAGACCATTTTCGCGAACCAACGTGAAGAAGGAGAACGAACCTGAGTGGAAATGGTGGGGAATGAGGAAACAAAATACACAAGACACAAAGATCAGATTGGGAGGATTGAAGCAGCTAAGACTGCAGCCAGCACTGAGCCATAGAAACACCTTTATTTATATAGTACCTACACAAGGTCACTTACCTTAACAAAGTGAATCTAGCACATGGGGTAAAGATTAACTTTAGGGAGGAAAGGCTACCTGACTTCTGGCAAAGGAGAAAAGCATATTGTTGTCCTAAAAAAATGTTGAACTAGGAGGAGAAGCATTTAGGGGTCATTCCTTGAACCTCTCTCTTGCCGCCTTACAGCTCATACTCCACAGGTCACGGTCACATAAAGGAAATTTGTGCACTCACATGGTGGCTTGTCCTGAAGAGGTATAAATACACTGCACTGTCGCAGCCTCTGGGAAGAAGGGAAAAGGCTGGGCCCTGGGCATGATGATATTCCTTTCACTTCTTCCAAAAGCAGGCCTGGAGGGCTGTGCCCTGCTCACTCCCCTCCTCCTAAAGGAGGGCAGGGCCTGCAGAAGGTGCTTGGCACTGGTGCCTGGCTCTGAAGATGCCCAGGACCCACACCTACAAGGCCACCTAAAATGTGTCCTGGAGAGTGGGGATGGGCTGGCAGGAAGCTTCTGCTTGGCTCCCTCCAACTTTCCATGTGCTTGTGCACTTCCCACACCTGGGGCTGCCTGGCAAGCAGTTAAACACCTGGGTTCCACCCAGGGCTATTCTCTACTGGGACACTGGGGCTAGTGTGGTTGGACCTGCTGCAGCAGTGGTCTTCTCACCCAGGAACCTGGTCTAGCTTCTTGGAATGACCTGGAGGTCAGTGTTCTCAGGAGACTGTGGCAGTTTCTGGGCTCATGTGGCCAGAAAACTTTTGAGATACTGCAGCTGTGTAACAATTAGGCAACTAATAATTATCACTACTATACAGTAGTAATTACAAAGCTATTAAACAGTAACTATTGCACATACAGTAAGTATTTCAAACTTGACAGGGCTTTCCATACAGGAAAAAAATGATGAAGGAAGCTATTTTTATCACTGTGCATGTGTACAAGGGCTGTCAGGAAATTATCCAGACATCATTAATACTATCTTTCATATTACATGGCTGGATACTTTACAGAAGGCCTTTGTACATTCCAGTGATTTAATTTTCTTGAAATTTTTTTTCGTTTTACATTTAACCCGAATCATCTTATAGCTCAGATGCCTATTCATTCATTGATTAGTTAATTACAAGTTTTTCAAATACACGTTGTGTCCCCAGTATGAAGCTAAGCATCGAGGGCACAGCAATGAAGTAAAGTGCATCCTATCCTCAAAAGGTTGACACACTGAGGTATTGAGGAGGCCTGACCATGCTCACACTCCTCTGATCAAGAGATCACATTCTTTTCAAGGCCCTAGAACAAAGTCTTTATTCTCTTTGGTAAATAAAGCCTTCATGGCCTGTGGCTCATGCCTCAGGCTTTCTGGCTGCATGCTTCTGAGAGGAAATCTCTCTTCCCAGGACAGAAGGAAACCTGGGCTCAGAGTCCTGTTGCTGTCCCATACAGACTATCCAAATTGTGTCCCCCTGCCTCCTGCTGACAGATCTGCAGGACATGGTTGGGACAGTGAGTAGAAGGGTTGGTATTTCAGAATACTTCTGTATCAGTAGAGAAGAGTTGTTGTAGTAGAAGGAGCCCAGGCTTTAGAATCAGTGAGAACTGAATTTGAGTCCAAGTTCAAGGATGCTCTGGCCTCTGCTTCCCTCTCCCATAACACAGGGACAGTTATCCCCACAAAGCAGAGGATGCTGAGAATCAGAGATCATACAGTTGGTGCCCAAGTCTGTCTCTGTTCCCGAAGGCACCACTGTAGGGCTTCTAAGCATGCTCCAAACATCACAGCTTGGGGGACAAGCATTCACGCCAATTGATGGACAACAAAAGAACCTCCCACTGACCTGTAACTTGGTGACCCTGATCCCAAACTTGCTGATGTCATCATTGCCCTGGCTAGGCTAGTTGTACTCTGGCTGCAGTGCTTCTCCATGTGCAGACACTCCTTTTCCATCTACATCCTCAAGTTGGCACAGGCCTCTTCCTCTTCCTTGGCTTCCACATTACTAGTTCCCTGAAGATATGCATCAATTTTTTAGATCTCCATCTTTATCCACTACTCTTTCCTCATGGTGATGCTCTCTTCCTACCTGCAGGCCTGAGCATGGTGAGCACCATTAGCACTGAGCACTGCTTGTCAGCCTTGTGGCCCAGCTGGTACTACTGCTCACAGCTGTTCTATGTATAATGCCCTGCCCTGACCCTGCTGCAGAGAAGACTCAACAGGTACTATGGCTTCCTGGACACTAAAGGTGAGGATGGTTGGTGTTAGGAATCTTACTTTTCCAGATGCACATGACTGATTTTAGTGAATGTATGTAGTTTTCTCTGGGTCCAGCAGATACTGCTGGTCAGATCTTGTGTGGCTCCAACCAACACAGCTTAGAGACTATGACCACCATCTTCCTCCTCTGCAGCCTGCACACCAGTGTCTATTGGTTTGTACTGAACTACATTCAGAATTATTTTCACACATTCTCTAAATATCTTAATCTGATTTCAATTGTCCTGTCCTCTGATAACAGCAACACCACCCTCATCATTTACTTCTTTGAGGGCTCCTTTTGGCAGTGGCAGCAGGACACTCAATGTAGTTTTTCAGAGGACTCTGTAGGACACTTGTAAGGTGGCTGAATGTGGAGGAAGCTGTTGTCAGGGAACCCTGGAGTTGTCTGAAAGTAGATAGGTGCAGTGAGAAATGGTATCTGCACTGGCCACACAGATGTGACTCTGAAAGAGAACATGGACTTGACAGTTACCTGCTCTCTTCTCAGCCTCCCACCTCTGAAATGCCTTACTGATTCTCCGATGTTTTCAAATGGACTTTTTAAACTTGGCTTTTTCATTTTCCTCAGGGAGGCATTATCTTGGAAGAAGAATGTCTCCAGTCCTTCTTGACATTACCAATAAATTTATCATGTTATCTTCTTCTTAATCCTTCTTACTGATTGCTTTTTCTTTCCAATTTTCATTGCAATGAAAAAAGTCATGACCTACTATCCAAATCTCTTGTTTATGATTGTTCTACAACTAACAGTGTAGAAAAAGAAGATTTCTTTATTTTTCTCTCAGACTCTGTTTCCCTGAGTGAGAATCATGTTCTGTAATTGGGGCAAGGCTGCAGGTTGAAAGCTTGGTTCTCAATATGGTAAGTTCTGCTACTTTTAAATCTCATTGAGATCTCTAGTTTGGAGAAAATAATGTTCTTAGAGACAGAGATAGGTGCACAGTAGTGTAAGAAATGGAGTTTATGGAAACCCCTCTGGTGGCATTTGTGCAGGCCGTAGTGACAAGTTGGCCTGAGTTCTAATAGAGAAAACTGTGGCTGACATTCTTGAGAACTGATAATTGTTTATTTATTTATTGTTCCACCAATGCAGAATCTATAACTATGTACCACTAGGTCCAGATGGGCCACTGACAATCTTAGTGTTAGTTTCAAAGTAGAATTTTTCTTTTTTTTATTTTCTTTTTTTTATTTATTTTTTTATTAAATCATAGCTGTGTACATTAGTATGATCATGGTGCACCATACACTTGGTTCATAGACCGTTTGACACATTTTCATCACACTAGTTAACATAGCTTTCCTGGCATTTTCTTAGTTATTTTGCTAAGACCTTTACATTCTACATTTACTAAGATTCACATATACCCTTGTAAGATGCACCGCAGGTGTAATCCCATTAATCCCCCTCCAAAAAGCATTTATTTTTAGTTTGCAGATTTCTTCAGTTGTAGAAGTCTATATACCTCACAATTTTGTACAGATACTCCTGGGTGTGGCTTTCAGTAAAAGTACTAGAACTTTAAGACCACCAACTGTCACACACCCATCAAGAAGAAGAGAATTTACCACACCTACAGTGCATCTTACAAAGGTGCGTGTGAAATTTATTAGGTGTAGAATATAAATGTCTTAACACAATAACTAAGAAAATGCTGTGAAAGTTATGTTAACCAGTTTAATGAAAACAGTTCAAATTGTATATAAAACCAGCACATTGTACCCCATGATTGCATTAATGTACACAGATATGATTTAATTTTTTTTAAAAAAAAGAAAGAAAGAAAAAAGAAGAGAATTTATGGGATTGCCAGAGCCTACATCTTTTGTTATTTCCATTGAGGTGTCTGTTTTCATAATAAAGTGGCAATGTTGACTTTACCACCACTATTAATGAAATATAGTTATTTTGATTCAGGAAACCTGAGAAGTTTATGTCTCTACACAGTGACCACAGGCACAGTGAGCACATGCTCCTCTTATCTACATGGCAGGTACCAGGAATTCAAGGAGATGGCTCTGATGCTCCTCCTATATGATGGTGTGGTATGCTGGACCCCAGCATTGTCAATTTACCAACGTAGATGGAATTTGTTGCTGTTCTCTTGGAACAACAGTAGAGTGTGAAAGAGGAGAACTCCTTACACCTGCCTGTCATGTGGGTCCAACTGTTCTGATTCCTCCAGGGTGCCCAGGATGCAGATGCAGAGATGGGGAGCAGAGGCAGAAGATCTTATTAGGAAGGTGAGATCAAGTAAGACTTTTTCAAATACTCAAAATTGGCACTGGAAACTCTGCAATTTATCTAGCATGTATCCTCTGTCACTTCTGGGAGGCAGAAAGTTTTCTGAAGTAGGCAAGAAGTGATAAATAGGATCTTGAAAGGTGGAAATGGGAGAGGAGGCAATCCACAGTGGCATTGTTAATAACAGCACAGAGGTGCTTTAAAGAATAGTGATCAGGGCGTAAATGAATTTCTTTCCTTGCACCACCCCCAAGCATTTGGTTATGGTTGCATGATCTCTCTCTTAAGACAGATCATTAGGCCTACGTGCTCCAAACAATGTGTGTCATGGCTTTGAAGCGATAGGGGTTGGCATCAGTTTGAAGTAACTCTACAATAATGTGGAGACTGGGGATGGCTGGATAGACCAGCTAGCAGGACAAGTTAAAAAGACATCGTTCTACTTTCCCAGGCATTGTGCCAACCCAACAAGGGTAGAAATCATAGGTCTTAAAAAAATAACCAGGGAGGTGATACAAGAAGTAGGGAGTTTCAGGGGGAGGAGGAAGAAGCAGTGGAATGAGCACACTTCTCCAATGTTCTCTTTTTGCTGTAAAAGGCCCAAATTGAGAGCAGGGAAAATAGTTCACCTTTTAAAAATAAAATTTCAACCTTTTATTCCCTATATACAAATTCAACTCTAAACTTTTTAAGAGATTGATAAAGATGATAGCCTAAGTGTTGGTAACAAGTTCTCACAACCTTCCTATTCAAACTTCATATGTCACATGGCACATCTTTTGTAATGCAGTCTCTACAGAGTCATGACGTTTAGGCAAATACTCCTGTTTTAACAAACCACTACACATGTGAAAGAATAATGCTTATTAATTTTACACATGTGGAAGAGATCAGGAAGAGGGGATGTGAGGTTTAACTTTCAGTTGTAATTTTACAATTTCATATATGCATTTCTAAAAGAGATTAGAAGAAAATATGATAAAAGCTCCACGTGTGCTTCATTTTAGTAGAGGGTGTGTGAATGCTTATATTACACTGTGGCCTGTGTGCCTGATTTAGAAACTTCTCCAGCCTATTGCTACCCCTACACGGGTCAGTGTCCAGAGAGGTCATCAATCCAAGTAACTGATCTTTCTGTTGTTCTTTAACTTTTCATTCTGAATTAGTTAAAGACCAACCAGAAGTTACAAACACAATAGATGGTTCCTGTATACCCATCACTAGCCTATACCCATAGTGAAATGTTACATAGTGGAGTTGATTATCAAAACCAGGAGATTGACATTGTTTCAATACAGTTATCTATGAAACCAAGCTTACCACATTTCACCACTGTTTACATGTACTTATTTTTTCAGGAGTGTGATATGCCTGTGCATGTGGCTCTATAACATTGTGTTCCATGTGTGGAGTCATATACCCACCACCATGCTGAAGAAATAGAGCTGTTTCTTCACCTCAAATGAGCTCCCATGGGCTGCCCCTATTAAGATGTACAACTCATGCCTCTTCCCCAAACCCTCTAACCACTAATTTACCCTGTATCTATAATTTGATGATCTTAAAAGTGCAATAGGAATGGGGCGGCACCTGCGGCTCAGTCGGTAAGGCGCCGGCCCCATATACCGAGGGTGGCGGGTTCAAACCCGGGCCCCGGCTGAACTGCAACCAAAAAATAGCTGGGCGTTGTGGCGGGTGCCTGTAGTCCCAGCTACTCGGGAGGCTGAGGCAAGAGAATCGCTTAAGCCCAGGAGTTGGAGGTTGCTGTGAGCTGTGTGATGCCATGGCACTCTACCCGAGGGCCATAAAGTGACACTCTGTCTCTACAACAAAAAACAAAAAAAGTGTAATAGGAATGGATTTATACAGTATCTAACCTTTAGACTTTGGGTTATTTCACTCGGCATAATGTCCTCAAGATCCATCCAAGGATCCAAAGATCCATCCAAAGATCACGGACCACAGATCATAACAGATATAATAACAATTTAAAAGTTTAAAATATTGCCAGGATTACCAAAATGTGACACAGATACACAAAGTGAGCCTTTACTGCCAGAGAAATTTTGGCAATAAATTTTCTATACATATGGTTGCTATAAGTATCCAGAAGAAGTCCTGAATGGCATCTTCTTCCAACAGAAGGTTCTTTCATCTACATGCAAAGTTATTTAGCATAGCCACTTTCTTCAACTAACTTAGTTGGATTTTCAGGATAACTAGCTGCACCTTCTGTATCAGCACTTGTGGCTGAGTAACGTTGTGTTGTTACTCTTACTTCACTAACTGTCTGCTTTTATACCTAGAAATGATGTTGTTAGTTTGTCCAATAACATGGCCTACAGCCACTTGCCTCACTGTCTTCTTGTCTCGGGAGGTATTTCAGTTGACATCTGAGTGTCCTGGAGTCCCATCACACCACTTGCCATTCTCTACTACACCTGCTCCACTCAGTCCTCAGGGCATCTCCTCTGCCACCACTCTAACAATATCGGCAATGACTCCACATGTCTATGCTAAAGGTGAATTTAACCACCACTCAGCAGCTACTGACATTATTTACTGAGCAGTGACTCCATCACTTGAGAATCTAGCACACGATGCTCTTCTGGTTTTCCTGCTTTCCCCAGTTGCTCCTTTACAAATTTTGCCCTTGACTTTCACATGCAACTGTTATCACATACTAAATTCTCTTATGTATTTCTGTGTGACTCTGAGATATTTACTGCAATGATCATTTTATCCAGGGATGGTTTAGCGTATCCAGCAATTTCTCCAGACATTTAGTGGGTGGAGACACCTCCAAACCTCTTCCCTTTCCAGTCTTTATTAACATGTCATTCAACAACTTGAGCATAATCTCCTAAAGACTCCATTCTAGAGTTGTTCACACTGATGTTTAAATTCCTGAAATAATGTGGGGGACATAGGGGGTCTCTATTATTAATAGTTTGCTAGGATCACTGTGACTATATACCACAGGATGGGTGGATTAAACAAAAGTTTAATTGCTCACATATTTGGAGACTAGAAGTCTGAGATCAAGGTACAGACAGGGTTGGATGGCATTTTTTGTCTTCACATGGTCTTTTCTCTATGTGTCTATGTCCTAATCTCCTCCTCTCTAGGACCACAGTCCTGTCAGAAGAAGGCCCAGGGTAAGAGCCCCTTTTAACCTTACTTATCTCTTTAAGGTCCCATGTCCACATATTATACACTAAGATTGTCACTGACTGGGGGTTAGGACATCAACATATGAATGTTGAAGGGACAAATCTCAGCATATAACAATACCTTTATTGAATATCACATGAAAGAATCCATGTAGGAACTTTTCTCAATACCTAAAAGAGAGTGTAATTTAAATGATATTTTAAAAATGACTAGTGGCTTAATTTGGCTATAATATCAGCCATACAATGTAGGTGTAAGATATATGTACAATTTGAATATCTACAATAAACAAAATAACACAAAACAAATTTCATGAAATAAGGAGAAGAATGTTACTTGTGCTGGACAATTTACATTTCATAAAAGAAAGCAATGGAACCACTTCCTCATAAATTAAAATGAAATGTATGTTTGCCCTCAGAGCTGATAATAATAAAAGGAATAGAAGGGGAAGTGTGGTGAGTGGTAGCCTCTGAAGAATGGGACCCAGAGAAATCTTCTCCCTGAATGCACTTGTCCTTCACATGGAAAGCAGCATACCCACATATGCATGACTATTGTGCTACAGAAAACACCAAAACTGCGGAGTAGGCCAGGGTGACCTTTGAGTGACTCTATGATAGTGTTTATTCCTTAGTGATAAAGCCTCACCAATGTAAGCTCAGATGTATTTTAGCTGATACCTAGACTCATAAGTGCCAATAAATAGGCAGAACTTCAATTCCTTACAGAGGTGAACAAGAAGGGATGGGATGGGAGAGGCTGATATGAGAGCAGAAATGGGCCAGTGACCAGGTAATGGCTACAGGAGGGTTTGGCTCCAGTGACTGGGTGTGTGACTTGACCACAGTCCCTGAACAGGAAATTGCAGATCTCTCTAACATCTTGTTAAACCTCACTTTTTCACTGGCTTTCTCTACAGCTCCATTTTCCAAATTAAACAACAAAGAAGAGTCCATTGAATTCCAGAACGACTCTCACTCATATCCCAAGACAGTTCTGTACCTCTGGACAGAAGAAAGAAAAGAAGGTAAGAGCTTATACCAAGATCTGTCTTTCCACAGTCACAGACGATTTATTTTAGCTCTAAATTTGCATCTCTGTGCTTCCACCTTGGGGTTTCATATGCAGAGGTTCTTGGAGATTTCTTCAGAAAAGGCAGGAGAGGGTGGTGCCGGTGGCTCAAGGAGTAGGGCCCCAGCCCCATATACCAGAAGTGGCGGGTTCAAACCTGGCCCTAGCCAAAAAAAAAAAAAAATACTGCAAATAAGGAAAAGGCAGGACACATGAAGTTTCCTTCTGTGGACTGGCTGCTGGAACCTCAGACTGTAGGAGTTTCAAATAGGGTAAAGCAAACTCTTTGCCCATTTGTCTGTCTTTCAATATTCTCCCTTTACTCCAACCATTCAAATCGGCTGTCCTGGAGACATTTTTTCCTCTTTAGTTGATTTAAGCAGCAAGGAGATGTGCAGGCATTTTTTCCCAGAGCCAAACTGGTGTAAACCCATTTCTAATTGCTTTGTTTGCTTTTCAAAGTTACTCTCCTATTTATATGGAAAGGTCCCCTTTCCACAAATGGTGCAAAGGGGAACAACTGAGATGTGATTCATGGGAGACTATTGACAAAGATGGGAAGATTTAAAGGAAAACAATAATGGGTGGGGAAGCACCCTAAGGCAGCGCTAGTGAAGCCCTGTGACCACCTCTGAGCTTAACTGGACAAGAAAAGGAGCAACGACCACAGACACCATAATCACAGCTCTTGCTGGAGAGGTAGGAGAGAACTACAAGGCAGGTGGGGAAGCATTGCCATCACCTACAGACAGCCAGACAGACAGAAAGTGGGGAGGTGGGGATTCCAAAGCTCTCTGCTCCTGCCCTCTAGTCTCTTGGTGGGGTCTCCCAGTGGCTCAGTTCAACCAGAAACCATAAGGAAGTGTGTCCCACTGATGAAGCAGATAAAAGCTACCCCCTGCAGATGCCAAACAGGGTATAGAAGGATGAAAAGCAAATCCTTGTGGCAAATGAAACTAAGCCTCACACCTGCTTATATCATCCTACTTGCTGGGGTTCTCTATCTAAATTTAATTGAATCATGTCTCATCTCAGCTTCATCAGGGTTACTTCTATTTTCACATTCTTTCTCTAGTGTCACCGTTATGAGGAAATGTCCACATTCAGTAAAAATTGCTAGTAAAGGAAAGGAAATTTTGAAAAGAGAAAACATTTTATGTTCAGTTAGACTATGAAATTGGCTGCTGTAACAGAGACCCAAAATAGAAATATCTTAAACAAAAAGGTGCCATTGGCTCTTCCCATCAGTTGGTTCCACATCCAGGGTTCAACCAAACCTGGACTCAAAGTGTTTGTTCAAAATAAATGGGAGGCATTGCGTCTGTACTGAACAAGTACCTTCTTTTTCCTTGTTAGTCTCTAAAAAATACAGTATAACAAATATTTACATAGCATTTTCATTGTGTCAGGTATTATGTGATATAGAAATGGTTTAAAGTAATGTGAAAATGTGTTAGTTATCTGTCAACTCTAGGCCATTTTATATAAGGAAATGGAGAATAGACAGATTTTGGGTTACACACTGGTCCTAGAACAAATCTTTACTGCTGAACAGGGTTGAACATATTTCAAACCTGAGCTAGAGGCTTCAAGTCATCATACATTAGTACTCCAAACCTTGATGTTCTATAATCCCTAATAGGGAGGTGCCCTCATCCTCGGGGTCATCTCTGGGTTCAGCCATATCAGTAATGTAGAGTGTTGGAGAAGGAAGTGAGGGAAGGGGAGGCTAAATTGGTCGTATTAATCCCAAGGGCAAGGACTTGGTTCCATCACTTCCTCTCGTTCCTGCACTGACCAGCACCTAGTCACATAGTGTCACCAGCATCACAGAACAGTGGGATCAGGGTCCTTTTACTAATTAAAACTCTCATAATTATTATGTTACAGAAGAGGAAAATGAAGACTGTGGGAAATGAGTCATCTCTACAGCCTCTCAGAATCTGTGCTCATGTGAAGATTTTTTGAGAAATCCTCAGAAAAACAAAATAGTGGGGCAGAGAATATTGGGGAAGCCAAGAGACCAGGGCTGGCACTGGGTCATGGTGTGTGCTCAGGAACATCCTTTGACTTTAAACTTCAGCTGCTTCTTATGTTAAATGAGGACATAACAGTAGTTGGCATGTAAGGAACACATGATAAATGTTGGATATACCTTAGGGAACAAAAAAAAGGCATGATTTACTCCTTAAGGAGCTTTGGGTTTGATTAAGAAGACAAATACATCACACTTTAAACATGAATGTAGAAAGTGTGAGGTGCCCTGAGTGGGGATGACAGAGGTTCTGATTATCCTCCCATTTCGTTTTCTGGCCATCCAAAGCTCTGGGAGATTGGTTCTCTAAGAGAGCTCATGATGGATGCATTCAGTCCTGAGGCCACTGTGCACCTGAGCAGATGGATACATATTTACAGGAATTCTTCCATGCCTGTGAGTCCTCTAGATTTCAGAGCAAAGGCTGCCATTATGACACAGAAAAGAGCTCCCAAATTCTGGGAACTAACTGTTCTGAATTGGCTTCTCTTCATCTCTTTTGTTTCCTATTGAATGGGCTTCTCTTTCTCTATCTGGAGATACCTTAGGTTACTTAGTTTTTCTTTTTTCCAGCCTAAGCACAGACAGCCAATGTGGATTTAACTTGGGAATTACTTCTGATTTCCCCCTCAATATGTGTAATGAACACACAGTTTTGGTAGGTCCAAGTGATGGTCAAAAGGTGGACCCTGAGTCAGTCCCTCTGGGTTCATGTCCACATGGCCGAGGTCTGGAACAAATAGCACACTTTTTATCTACTGCTATTCCATCCTCTGTGATATGACAATCATAGTAATTCTTACCTCATAGAGTTGAGAGAGAATTAAAAAAGACAAAACCTAACAAACTCTCAACCAGCTATTATTTTCAGTTAGTCCTCTTTGCTCAGTAGAATTTTGCATAAAGAATCTTTCTTTACATTTCCAAGTGGGTAGTTTTCTCCTTTCCATTATAGGCTCTGCTAACACAGAAGCTTCCATCAGACATGGGTATGGTACTCTGCACATGGCAGTTTGGTCCTGGCAATCAGAGATCAGATCACAGTTGCTCATGTCTTTGTTGCCTTCTCAGGGGCACCGGTGGAGCATTTTTCAGCATGGATCCAACTACCCCAGCGTGGAGCACAGAACCAACATCAAGGAATGGAAGTCATGAGCCCGCTTATCTATACTGTGAATTAGAGCATCAGATAACTAGCTGGGTGTTCCTCATCATTGCCCTTGTAGGGCTAACAGGAAACGCTGCTGTGCTCTGGCTCTTGGGTTTCCGCATGCGCAGGAAGGCCTTCTGCGTCTACATCCTCAACCTGGCGGGGGCAGATTTACTCTACCTCTGCTGCTGCGTTGTTATTGCCTTGTGGATCCTCTTCTACACACTGTCTCCCCTCCCCGACATGTTAATCTCTGTAAGCATGTTTCCCAACCTTGCAAGTCTGAGCATGCTGAGCGCCATTAGCGCTGAGCGCTGCCTGTCTGCCCTGTGGCCCATCTGGTACCGCTGCCGCCGACCCAGACACACGTCAGCTGTTGTGTGTGCCCTGCTCTGGGCCCTGAACCTGCTCTTGACCGCCCTGGAGGTTTTTATCTGTTACTTTAACCATGCAAGTGGTGGCTATAATTTTTGTGAGGCAGTTGGATTCGTAATAACTGCATTTCTGATTGCTTTACTTGCGGTTCTCTGTGGCTCCAGCCTGGCCCTGCTCATCAGATTCCTATGTGGAGTCCAGAGGATGAGGATGACCAGGCTGTACCTGACCATCCTGCTCACAGTGCTGGTCTTCCTCCTGTGCGGCATGCCCTGCAGCATTTACTGGTTCCTATTATACTGGTTTTTTGAGGTGATTAAAGTCTTCCCCTGTTATATTGATAAAGTTTTCATAGCTCTGTCTTCCATCAACAGCAGTGCCAACCCTTTCATTTACTTCTTCGTTGGCTACTTTAGGCAGCATCGAGGGGCAGGACGACAGACCCTCAAGATGGTTCTCCAGAGGGCTCTGCAGGACACTCCTGAGGGGGATGACTGTGGAGGCAGCCTTCCTCGGGGAACCCTGGAGCTGTCAGAAAGCAGATAAGTGCAGTGAGGAAATTCCTCTGTCCTGGTCAGTGAGATGTGACTCTGATGGTCAACATGGCCTTGCCCCACTTGATAATTGTATGCATGTTTCTCAGCCTGCCACTGAAATGCCTCAGTGATTCCCCAAAGTCTCCAAATACATTTCTTTTGAACCTGGCTTTTCCACTTTTACTCAGAGGAAGCATTACTATAATGGTAAATTGTTTCCAACCTTGATTTTACTGAGAATTTTATCATGAAATTTTCCTCTGAACCTTTCTTATTGACAAAGTTTTCTTTGCAAGTTTCATTGCAAGAGAGAATTCTCTTATTGAAAACCATAAAACTCATCTTTATAATTAGTAACTGACAGTATCAGAAAAGATTCCTTATTTACCTCTTAGAATATTTCCCCCTGAAAATATGTTTTTTCTAGGACGGGGAAGACGATGCAGCAGGTGGGAAGTTGGGTTCTCAGTGAGGGAGTTGTGCCGCCTCTGCATCTCCTCAGTTCTCACTTATTAGAGAAATAATTTCTAAGTGACAGACTCCACATCTTCCTAAAGATAATCTAGAAAATTGATTTTATGAAAAATGTCCGGTGTCCATGGCATGACATTTCTCCATGGCATGGTGACAAGGTAACCTGGCTTCTAGTAAACAAAACCCACAAAACCATGGCCCTTACCCTGGACAATGACAAGTGGTTATGAGGCTCTTCCTGAACCTGGGGACCAGTGCAGGGTCTCTAAACATGTCCCACCAGTTCCTGCTTTGATGCTGGCAGCCTCAGTACTGCTTTCAAAATAGCATTTATCTTGAAAGCCATTTATTATTAGTTTACAGTCTCCTTTTTAAGAGAAATCTGAATAATTCCAGTATTTATGAAGTATGAAGAATACTCAGGGATCTAAAAGTAGACCTGCCGTTTGATTCTGCAATTCCTTTACTAGGTGTATACCCAAAAGACCAAAAATCATTTTATAACAAAGATATTTGCACCATATTGTTCATTGCAGCTCAATTTATAATAGCCAAGTCATGGAAGAAGCCTGAGTGCCCATCGACCCATGAATGGATTAATAAATTGTGGTATATGTATACCATGGAATATTATGCAGCCTTAAAAAAGATGGGGACTTCACCTCTTTTACATTTACATGGATTGAGCTGGAACATATCCTACCTAGTAAAAGTATCTCAAGGATGGAAGAAAAAATATCCAATGTACTCAGTATTATTATGAATCCAATTTATAATCACTCACACTTTCATATGAAGAATAGATCACAACTATGGCCCAGGATAAAGGAAGGAGGAGGGGTGGACAGGAGGGAAGCGGGGAAGTCAGATCAAGGGACGGTGAATGGTGGGATCACACCTATGGTGCATAATGCAAGGGTACTTGTCAGATTTATTAAGTATATAGTATAAATGTTTTAACAAAATAATTAAGTAAACGAGCTTAGGTTTATATTAATCAGTGTGATGTAAATGCTCCTAATGCTATATGAAATCAGCACATTGTACCCCATAAATGCATTAATGTACACCTGATCTATGTGTTTATGATTTAATTAAAAAATTAATGGATATAGAAGTTTTGTGTGAGATTATGTACCGTTCTCAAAACAGATACTATCAATGGTTACATTTTATTGTGAATATATTTAAGGCCACTGGATTATGCACTTAAAATAGCTGAAGTAGTAAAATGTATGTCACATAAATTTTGCCACAATTGTCAAAAATTATACTTAAGGAAACTAAGATCAATGTAGAACTGAGGATTAATTTTTGCCACTGGTTATATTTCCACACAGAACTCAACCAGACAGAAGGGCCCACCAGGACTTGTTGTGACAACATAATGAGGTTTCTCCTCTCTTATGGCCCATTAAGCTCCCCCTCAGATTGACCTACACAGAGGGCAGCTGACAAACAGAGTCCATGGGAGACAGTACATGGCAGCTACTCTATGATTATGTTTATAGTTTCCAAAGTTTCCAATAAGATCTATTGATTGATCTTTTGCACAGCCAGCATACAAAACTCCCTGGAGTCCAGGTACGCATGTACAATCCTCTTCCATGTCCAGTACTCTGCTGATGCAGTGCCCTGCATGTACACCCATCATTTTCCATATGTCTTAGTGTGAATTGATAGTACATGAGGGACTCCTACAGTGGGAGGGGGCAAGAAGACATTTGCTTGCAGTTTATGGACAAGGTAAAGCATTATATGTGATGTTCACAGCTCAGACTAAGGGTTATTATGAGCATCTTCACAAGAAGTCTGTGAGATCAACAATTTTAGGTGAAGATTTTGTCCATTATGTGGAGAGCTGTAGAGAACTTTCATCTGGGCACTTGTTATTTTGATGTCAGGAACATACATTTGCATGGTACCTACAAGAAATCGCAGAGGTTCTAGAGGCTTGGGCTCAGCTCTTCAAGCCTAACAGGACTCAGTTGGCTCCAGATATTCCCCTAGTATAGCACTGAGAACATTGTACCTCAAGGATTTGTCTTCCTGTCTCCCTTCTCCAGCACACTGTGTGAGGTCTTTAAGAGCAGGGGATGTGTCATTGAATCCCTGGTGCATGGGACTAGGGCTGATATTTCAAAAATCCTCAGCAACCATTTTTCTCCAGCATCTCTCACCTGAAAATGACAGAGTTGTCCAGCCTCTTGAAAAGACTCCCTCAGTCAGCAGGTGTCACTGATGCTCTTGCTGGCGCCTCCATCTAAAGAGAGTAGTCAGTGTGCTCTGGACATCGTCATTCTGTTTTTGTTTTTTTTTTTTAATTAAATAAACTGTGCACATTAATGCCTTTATGGAGTACAATGTGATGATTTTATATACAATTTGGAATGCTTGCATCAAACTGGTTAACATAGCCTTCAACTTACTTAATTGTGTTAAGACATTTATACTATATTCTTAATAAATTTGACATGTACCCTTGCAATATGGACAATAGGTGAGGTCCCATTGATTACCCTCCCTCCACCCAGCCTCCCCCTCCTCTTTCATCCTACATTCTGGGCTATAGTTGTGTTTCATCATTCATATGAACTGGGGTGATTATATTTTGGTTTCATAATAGTACTGAGTACAATGGATACTTTTTCTTCCATTCTTTTTTTTATTTTTTTATTAAATCATGAACACATAGATCATGTATACATTAATGCATTTATGGGGTACAATATGCTTATTTCATATAGAATTAGGAAGGCTTACATCACACTGATTAATATAAACCTCATCTTGTTTACTTAATTATTGTGTTAAGACATTTATACTCTATACTAATAGATCCAACATGTACCCTTGCATTATACACGATAGGTGTGATCCCACCATTCACCGTCCCTTGATCTGACCTTCCCCCTCCCCTCACAGTCCCCCTCCTCCCTCCTTCATCTTGGGCCATAGTTGTGATCTATTCTTTATATGTAAGTATGAGTGATTGTAAATTGGATTCATAATAGTACTGAGTACATTGGATATTTTTTCTTCCATTCTTGAGATACTTTACTAAGTAGGATATGTTCCAGCTCCATCCATGTAAACATAAAAAAGGTGAAGTCTCCATCTTTTTTAAGGCTGCATAATATTCCATGGTATACATATACCACAATTTATTAATCCATGCGTGGGTCGATGGGCACTTGGGCTTTTTCCATGACTTGGCTTTTATGAATTGTGCTGCAAAGAACAATCTGGTGCAAATATCTTTGTTATAAAGTGATTTTTGATCTTTTGGGTATACACCTAGTAGAGGAATTGCAGGATCAAATGGCAGGTCTACTTTTAGATCCCTGAGTATTCTTCATACTTCTTTCCAAAAGGGACGTATTAGCTTGCATTCCCACCAGCAATGCGGGAAGTGTCCCCTTTTCTCTACATCCACACCAACATCTGTAGTTTTGGGATTTTGTTATGTGAGCCACTCTTTCAGGAGTTAGATGATATCTCAAAGTGGTTATGATTTGTGTTTCTCTGGTGATTAAAGATGATGAGCATTTTTTCATGTGTCTGTAGGCCATGTGCCTATCTTCTTCAGAGAAGCTTCTGTTCAAGTCCCTTGCCAACAATCAAATGGTATTACTTGCTCTTTTCTTATTAATAAGTTTGAGTTCTCTTTGGATTCTGGTGATGAAACCTTTGTCAGAAGCATAACTTGCAAATATCCTCTCCCATTCTGAGGGCTGTCTGCTTGCTTTACTTACTGTGTTCTTGGCTGTGCAGAAGCTTTTTAGTTTGATCAGATCCCAGTAATGTATTTTTGGTTTTTGCTCCAATTGCCTGGGGGGTCCTCCTCTTAAAGTATTCCCCTAGACCAATTTCTTCAAGTGTTTCTCCTGCACTCTTTCCAAGTATCTTTATAGTTTCTTGTCTTAAGTTTAAATCTTCTATGCAGCAAGAGTCAATTTTTGTTAATGGTGAAAGGTGTGGGTCCAGTTTCAGTCTTCTACAAGTCGCCAGCCAATTCACCCAGCACCATTTGTTAAATACAGAATCTTTTCCCCAAATTATATTTTTGATAGTCTTATCAAAGTTCAAATGATGATAAGTGTCTGGGTTCATCTCTTGGTTCTAAATTCTGTTTCATACATCTACCTCTCTATTTTTATGCCAATACCATGCTGTTTTGGATCACTATAGATTTATAATATAGTTTGAAGTCTGGTAGCGTGATTCCTCCTGATATGTTTTTATTTCTGAGTAATGTCTTGGCTATTTGAGGTTTTTTCTGGTCCCATATAAAATGAAGTACTATTTTTTTTCCATATCTTTAAAGTATGATGGTGGTGCTTTGATAGGGATTGCATTAAATACATAAATTGCTTTGAGTAATGTGGGCATTTTAACAATGTTGATTCTTCCCAGCCATGAGCATGGTATGTTTTTCCATTTGTTAACATCTTCAGCTATTTCTTTTCTCAGAGTTTCATAATTCTGTCTATAAGATCTTTCACGTCCTTTGTTAAGTAAATTCTCAAATATTTCATCTTCTTTGGCACAACCGTAAAGAGAATAGAGTCCTTGTCTGTTTTTTCGGCTTGACTATTATTGGTATATATAAAAGCTACTCATTTGTGAGTATTAATTTTGTATCTTGAGACACTGCTGTATTCCTTGATCACTTTTAAGGGTTTTGTGGTTGAGTCCCTGGAGTTTTCCAGGTATAGGATCATATCATCTTTGAAGAGTGAAAGTTTGATCTCCTCTGACCCATATGGATACCCTTGATTGCCTTCTCTTCCCTGATTGTGATGGCTAAGACTTCCATTACAATGTTAAAAAGCAGTGGAGACAATGGGCAATCATGCCTAGTTCCTGATCTGAGTAGAAATATTTTCAATTTTATTCCATTCAATATGATATGGGCTGTGGGTTTGCTGTAGATGGCCTCTATCAGTTTAAGAAAAGACCCTTCTATACCTATTTTCTTAAGTGTTCTGATCATGAAAGGATGCTGGATATTGTCAAAAGCTTTTTTCTGCATCAATTGAGAGAATCATATGGTCTTTGTTTTATAGTTTGTTTATGTGATATATTATATTTATAGATTTACATATACTGAACCAACCTTGAGACCCTGGTATGAAACACACTTGGTCATGGTATATAATTTGTTTGATGTGTTGCTGGATTCTGTTTGCTAGGATATTATTGAATATTTGTGCATTTATGTTCATTAAAGATATTGGTCTATACTCTTCTTTTCTTTTTAGGTCTTTTCCTGATTTGGGGATCAGGGTGATGTTTGCTTCATAGAATGTGTTGCGAAGTATTCCTTCTTTTTCTATATTTTGGAAAAGGTTAAGTAATATAGGTACTAGTTCCTCTTTAAAGGTTTAGTAGAATTCTGATGTGAAGCCATCTGGTACCTGACTCTTCTTTTTTGGGAGATTTCATATAGTTGATTCTACTTCATTACTTGATATAGGTCTGTTCAGCATTTCCAATTCTTTCTGATTAAGTCTAGGAAGTTGGTGTGCTTCCAAGTATTGGTTAATTTCTTTCAGATTTTCATATTTCTGAGAATAACGTTTTTTGTAGTATTCATTAAAGATTCTTTGAATTTCTGAGGTGTCTGTTGTTATTTCACTTTTGTCATTTCTGATTAATGATACTATGGACTTTAATTTTCTATTTTTGGTTAGGTTGGCCAAAGGTTTATCAATTTTGTTGAATATTTCAAAAAACCAACTTTTTGATTCATTGATGTTTTGAATAATTCTTTTGTTTTCAATTTCATTTAATTCTGCTCTAATTTTAGTTATTTCTTTTCTTCTGCTGGGTTTGGGGCTGGAATGTTCTTCCTTTTCCAGTTCCTTAAGATGTCCCATTAAGTTATTGACTTCTTCTCTTTTCATTCTCTTGAGGAAGGCTTGCAAAGCTATAAATTTCCCTCTTAGGTCTGCCTTTGTAAATTCATGTCTTCATTATTCTTTTGTTCTAAAAATTTGGTAATTTCTTTCTTAATCTCATCTATGACCCAGGTATCATTCAGCATAAGGTTATTTAGTTTCCATGTCTTTGTATGAATATGCAGATACCTGTTATTGGTGTCAACTTTTATTGCATGATAGTCTGAGAAAATAGTTCTGTAGATGGTGTTGTATGGTGAAGTTTAAGTCCAAAATTTCTTTGCTTAGTTTCTTATTGGAGGATCTATCCAACACTGCCAAAGGGGTGTTAAAATCTCCAACTATTATGGTGCTGTAAGATATTAAATTGCTCATGTCTGTTAGGGTCTCCCTTATAAATTGAGGACCATTCTGGTTGGGCGCATAAATGTTAGTAATTGACATCTCATCATGCTGAGTGCTTCCCTTAACAAATATGAAGTGACCATCCTTGTCTTTCCTTACTTTTGTTGATTTAGAGCCTAGTGTATCTGCAAATAAAATTGCCAACCCTGCTTTGTTCTAATTTCTGTTTGCCAGGATTACAGATGCCCATCCCTTCACCCTGAGTCTATATTTATCCTTTAAGGTAAGATGAGATCATTGTATGGGGCAGATATCTGGCCTGAGTTTTTGTATCCAGTCATCCAGCTTGTGCCTCTTAAGAGGGCAGTTTGAGCCATTCACATTAATTGAGAGTATTGAATTGATAGTATTTTGGGTGTCAAGTTTTTTTGAAAGTCCGGTGGACATTTTGAATCTTTTCATCACTGTGCAAATTGGGTTTCGATCAAGAATTTTAGAGTGAGTTTACTTCGGTGGCAGAGCATTGTGCTGGTCATTGTGGAAGATGGGTCTGAGGATATCCTGAAGAGCTGGTTTGGTTATGGCAAATGTCTTCAACGTGTGTATGTCATTAAGGTATTTAACTTCTCCATCATAAATGAAGCTCAATTTAGCTGGATACAGGATCCTGGGCTGAAAGTTGTTTTTTTTTGTTTGTTTGTTTTGTTCTGTTTTGTTTGTTTTAGGAGAGTGAAGGTCAATGACCATCCTCTTTTGGCTTGAAAAGTTTCTGCAGAAAGATCTGCAGTCATTCTAATGTTCTTCCCCTTGTAGGTTATGATTTTCATACATCTAGATGCTTGCAGGACTTTCTCCATATTAACTTTGGCCAAGTTAATTACAATGTGTCTAGAAGATGCTTTATTTGGGTTGACTCGTGCTGGGGTTCTGAAACTGTCTGCTATCTGAATTTTACTATCTCTTGCCATGCTTGGGAAGTTCCCCTCAATTATCTCTTGGAGTAGAGTATCTGTGCCTTTCAGACAATCCTCTTCTCCTTCAAGGATTCCTATAAGCCGATTGTGTGCTCTTTTGGAGTGGTCCCACAATTCTCTCAGGGAATGATCCATTTTTGTTCTCCACTTCTTTTCCTCTTTGAGCATTTGAGAGCATTCAAAAGCTTTGTCTTCAATGTCAGAAATACTTTCTTCTGTCTGCTCCATTCTGTTACCAAGGGATTCTACTGTATTTCTCAGATCTTTGAGGGCTGCAAGTTCTTGCCTCAATGTGTCAAAATCTTTGGTGATTTTGTCTTTGAATTCATTGAATTCTTGAGACAACTTTTGAAGTGCTCCTTGAATTTCTAGTTCCCTCTATACCTTCATTCTGTTAATCTTATTTACAATCCAAATTCTGAATTCAATTTCTGACATTTCAGCCATTTGTTTATGAATGGGATCTTCTGTTGTGTCTCCTTTGTAATTCCTTGGGGGAGTTGATCTACTCTGATTATTCATGTTGCCAGAGTTCTTCCACTGATTCCACCACATGATTATTTTTCTAGAGAAGCTGGCAAGGTGAAATTAAATTGAGGGCTCCTGGAGTTGTAATTAACCAGCCCTTTACCAAAGAACTGGGACTGGTGATTGCAACTTTTTCTTTAAAGCTTTACAAAGGTCCCATTCAGAACCACTGCCTGAAACTCTGGGCACCTGCTTGGTGTGGTGGGACTAGATGGTGCTGACAGATATTCAGCTAGTCTCTGTCCAATCCTAGCGAATCAGTGACTTTGGGCTGAAATCTCAGCTGTGGAGGTATATAAGCAACTAAAGCACCCCACTCCCCCACAGGCAACAACTGAAAGGGGAGAATCCCGCACTCCCACAACACAACCAGGGTATAACCTCAGTGGGTCCCTGGGTGCTCAGTCCAGGTCAAGAGTTCCAAACCAATTGGATCAGGTGGGAGAGTTCAAAAGGTCTTCAGCATCTAGGCAGTGGGGATCTACTGGCAGCTCAATTTGACCCCAGTGGAAGGACCATGGAGCTGCCACTGTCAGGGGTAGTGCCACTGATCTGGGGTACTGCTGTGTACAGGTCTCAGGAGCTGGCAGGGAGCTGGAGGGCATTGCCACCAGCCACAAGGGTCACAGGAGTTGGGTGGGGAACTGGAGGGCAGAGCCACTGAGTCATTAGAATGACTGCAGCCTCAGGTCACAGTAGTCAGGCAGGAAGCAGGGGCTTCAGAGGTGGCAGAAGCCAGGCAGGAGTCACCATCCCCAGGCCATGGGTTGGAGGAGCCTGGCAGGAGTCTCTGGGCATGGGCCACAGGTTTCAGGAGCCAGACCAGGAGCCAGAGGGTGGAGTCACCAGCCATGAGCCATATGGGTCACAGGAGCCGGGCAGGAGTCACCAGCTGTGGACCAGCAGGTCACAGGAGCCAGGCAGGAGTTGCCAGTCTTGGGCCATTGGTCACAGAAGCCCAGTGGGAATCTCCAGCCACAGGCCGTGGGTCACATGGACTGGGCGGGAGTCACCAGCCCTCAGAAGGCAAAGGGCAGAGTTGCTGGCCATAGGCCCCATGGGTCACAGGAGCAAGGCCGGAGTCGCCCTTGTGGCCACTAGTCACAGGAGCCTGGCAGGGAACTGAGCCGCCCACCATGGGCTACTAAGCCATGGAGCTTGTGGGCCGCAGTCCCCAGTGGTCAGTAGCTTGGGACCTGAGCTATGCTCTTTCCAATATGGGACAAGTCTCTCTCCCCTTGTGACTCCCCACCTCTATTAAAGTTATAGTTTCAATGCAAGTGTCCCACAGCTCATGAGGTGCCCTACCCTAAGAAAAATCTGCCAAACCCTCCAGATTTTTCAGGGAGGTAGTTTTCTAGGCTGCCAGGAGAGGGGAGAGGGGTGGATTGAGAGTTCAGGAAGGTAGGAAAGTATTAGATCAACTTTTGGCCCAGGCAAGAGACTGCCTGGGATTGCAGTGGTGTCTTTCCCTGGAGGGAGTCCCAGCTCTCAGTTGTTCTCTCCCCTTTGGTGAAACAAAAGGTCCTCTGTTCTCTACTAGCCTCAAGCCACTCTCTGGGGGAGGAGGGGAAGGATTACCATCCTCTTTGGGATAGTTTTTATACCTGAAATTTGTTTCCTCGGAGCCCCAACTTGTCACGGCAGAGGTGATGCGAACCTATGGATCCTCTCTCTCAGCTCAGCTCCCGATATTCTGTTTTATTGGGTTACTTCTGGCCATTATTTCTCCCTTGGCATGGGATCCTCTGCTGAAAGCTGGCTTCAGTTGGCCTTCTTGCCTCTCTCTCTCTCTTCCATTCTTGAGATACTTTACTAAGAAGAATATGTTCCAGCTCCATCCATGTAAACATAAAAGAGGTAAAGTTTCCATCTTTTCTTATGGCTGTATAATAGTCCAAAGAATACGTATACCAGAATTTGTTAATCCATTGATGAGTCACAGGAGCCAGGCTGTGGCTCACTTAGGCTGCTTCCATGATGTCGCAATTATGAATGTGGCTGCAATAAACATTCTGATGCAAATGTCTTTGTTGTACAATGATTTGGGGTCATCTGGGATATATACCTAGTAGAGGAATTGCAGAATTGAATGGCAGGTCTGTTTTTAGTTACCTCTAAAAATGAGCATTTTTTCATGTGTCTGTAGGTCATGTGCCTGTCTTCTCCAGAGAAGCTACTGTTCAAGTCTCTTGCCCACAATGAAATGGGATCACTTGTTCTTTTTTTACTAATTAGTTTGAGTTCTCTGTGGATTCTAGTCATCAAACCCTTGTCAGAAACATAACCTGCAGATATCTTCTCTCATTCTGAGGGTTGTCTGCTTTACTTACTATGCTCTTGGCTGTGCAAAAAAGCTTTTTGGCTTGATCATATCCCAATAGTATATTTTTGGTGTTGCCTCAATTGCTAGGCTGGTCCTCCTCATAAAATATTCTCCAGGCCAATATCTTCAAGTGTTTCCCTGCACTCTCTCCAAGTATCTTTATAGTTTCATGTCTTAAGTTAAAATCTTTTATGCAGTGAGAGTCAATTTTTGTTAATGGTGAAAGGTGAGGGTCCAATTTCAGTCTTCTACAAGTCACCAGCCAATTCACCCAGCACTATTTGTTAAATAGGGAATCTTTCCCCCAATTTATGTTTTTGATAGGCTTATCAAAGATCAAATAACAATAAGTAGCTGGGGTCATCTCTTGGTTCTCTACTTTGTTCCATACATCTACCTCTCTATTTTTGTGCCAGTACCATGCAGTTTCAATTACTATAGATTTATAGTGTAACCTGAAGTCTGATAGCATGATTCCTCCTGCTTTGTTTTCATTTCTGAGTAATGTTTTGGGTATTCAAGGCTTTTTCTGGTTCCATATAAAACACAGTACTATTGTTTCCAGATCATTAAAGTGTGACAGTAGTGCTTTACTAGGGATTGCATTAAATTTATGTATTGCTTTGGGTAATATGGACATTTTAACAATGTTGATTCTTCCCAGCCATGAGCATGGTATGTCGTTCCATTTGTTAACATCTTCAGCTATTTCTTTTTCCAGTGTTTCATAGTTATCTTTAAAGAGATTTTTCACATCCTTTGTTAGGTAAATTCCCAAATATTTCATCTCAAGCAAGAACATTCCAAACCCAGCAGAAGAAATGTAATAACCAAAATTAGAGAAGAAATAATGAACTTGAAAACAAAAGAATCATTCAGAAGATCAATAAATCAAAAAGTTGGATTTCAGAGAAGACTAACAAAATTGATAAAACTTTGGCTAACCTAACCAGAAACAGAAAAGTAAAATACCTAATATCATCAACTAGAAATGATAAAAGAGAAATAACAGACACCTCAGAAACTCAAAAAATCCTTAATTATTTCTACAAAAAAACTCTACACTCAGAAATATGAAAATCTGGAGGAAATGAACCAATATCTGGAAGACTCCACCTTCCCAGACTCCATCAGAAAGAACTGAAAGTGTTAAATAGACCTAATTCAAGCCCTGAAATAACATCAACCATATGAAAACTCCCAAAAAAGAAAATTCCAGAACCAGATGGCTTCACATCTGAATTCTACCAAACCTTTAAAGAGGAACTAGTGCCTATATTACTTAACCTTTTCCAAAACATAGAAAAAGAAGGAATACTTCCCAACACATTCTATGAAGCAAATATCACACAGATTTCCAAACCAGGAAATAATCCAACAAAGAAAGAAAACTATAGAACCATATGATTAATATTGGTGCAAAATATTGGTGCAAAAATATTCAATAAGATCCTAGCAAACAGAATTCAACAGCACATCAGAAAAATTATATACCATGACCAAATTGGTTTCATCCCAGGGTTACAAAGTTGGTTCAACATACGTAAATCTATATATATAATACTTCACATAAACAAAATAAAAAACAAAGACCATATGATTCTCTCAATTGATGCAGGAAATGCTTTTGATAATATCCAGTGTCCTTTCATGATCAGAATACTTAAGAAAATAGGTTTAGATGGGTCATTTCTTAAACTGATGGAGGCCATCTATAACAAATCCACAACCAATATCATGCTGAATGGAATAAAATGGAAAACATTTACAGTCAGATCTGGAACTAGACAAGGATGTCCATTGTCACCACTGCTATTCAACATAGTAATGGAAGTCTTAACCATCACAATTAGGCAAGAGAAGGTGATCAAGGATATCCAAATGGGGTCAGAGGAGATAAACTCTTACTCTTCACAGATGATATGATCTTATACCTGGAAAACCCCAGGGACTCAACTACAAAACTATTAAAAGTGATCAAGGAATACTGCAGCATCTCAGGATACAAAATAAATACTTACAAATCAGTAGTTTTTATATATACCAACAACAGTGAAGCTGAAAAAATAGTCAAGGACTCTTCCTTTTACAGTAGTGGACTTCATCATTTTGATAAAGGCTCCTCCCTTTCATTGCAGTTCTTCTGACTACCCCTCAAGAACAATGGAGGGGATGTAAGGTCTGCTCATGGGCTGCCTCTTTTAAAGGCCAGTGATGGATTCTCCTCTCAGTTGCATGTTGCAGAGGAGCATGAAGGATATACAGATTGGCCTCCAGGAAGAGAGGAAAGATCTGAAAGTCCCTTAGGGCATCTCTTGGAAGCTGTCATCCATGAATGTGTATTATGCATGAATTCAACAAGCATTTCTATCTACTTTATCCAACACTGTGTAAACTCATTATAAATATAAATGTCTCAAAAGATGTGTACAAAAATATATGTGAGAATTTCTTGTGTATGAACTATATATATATGTCATTGAGTTTGGTCATCTTTACCTATAATAAATATTACCAAATGAATTTCCAAAGCTAGAGCAGTGAATATGCCCACCAGTAATATATGAGGGTCCCTAATGTACTGCATCTAACTGTACTTGGTATTATCAGACTATTAAAATGTTGTCATTAAATAAATGAATAAATAAATAAATAAATGCCTTCAAAATAAGTCTCTGACTAGAAGACTCTATCTCTGTAAATAATCCTATTGATTTCATATAGTAAATATTTTGATTGATGCCCAATAAATCCTGAACTTCATGGACATTCAGGAAATTTCTAGTACACCTGGGCACAAGAACACCAGGTCCTTACCTTCAGAAGGAACAATTAGTTCTCCTTACCATCCTACAAATGCCAGGAGGTCTTGAAAATGGAATTACCTAATTGGTCAAAATATTATATGAATCAATTAATTCTCAGTGGGGAAGCAGTATTGTGATTTTAATGAAAAATGTGAGTGCACATAGGAGAAATAAAAGTAGGTTCAATGTTATTGTTATTAGGTGTGAACCTCAAACTATATAAGGTAAGCAATATTGAAATAATATTCTCTGCCAGAATCCTATACATTTGATCTTCACTCAAATAAACCCAAACTGAGTGCCATGAAAAATCCTTGATAAAAATACTTTCTGCTAGACAGAATTCTATTTTCTGGTTCTATTCAAAGTAAAGTTCTTTACTCTAGATCAATTTTATTGCTTGAAATCTAGGAAAAATAAAATACGTAAATTACAAATGTATCCTTTTTCATGATTGTCTTTAATATAACTTTCAAATAACTCTGTGCTTTTGCAGTCTTTAATATATCATTAAGTGGCCTTTAAACAGCAATGTCACTTATTCAGTGTTCACTTAATTCTTTTTTTTCTTTTTTTTTTTATTGTTGGGGATTCATTGAGGGTACAAGAAAACAGGTTATACTATTGCATTTGTTAGGTAAAGTCCCTCTTACAATCGTGTCTTGCTCCCAAAAGGTGTGGCACAAACCAAGAACCCAACCCCTTCCCTCTCTCTGCTCTTCCTTTCCCCACCCCCCCTCCTTCTTTCTCTCTCTGCTGTCCCCTTCCTCCACCCTCACCTTAATTGTCCTTAATTGTCATTAATTGTCCTCATATCAAAATTAAGGATTCTCCATTCTTGTGATGCTTTACTAAGAATAATGTGTTCCATTTACATCTAGGTTAATACAAAGGCTGTAAAGTCTCCATTTTTTAATGGCTGAATAGTATTCCATGGTGTACATATACCACAGCTTGTTAATTCATTCCTGAGTTGGTGGGCATTTAGGCTGTTTCCACATTTTGGCAATTGTAAATTAAGCTGCAACAAACAGTCTAGTGCAAGTGTCCTTATGATAAAGGATTTTTTTCCTTCTGGGTAGATGCCCAGTAATGGGATTACAGGATCAAATGGGAGGTCTAGCTTGAGTTCTTTGAGGGTTCATCATACTTTCTTCCAAAAAGGTTATATTAGTTTGCGGTCCCACCAGCACTGTAAAAGTGTTCCCTTCTCTCCACATCCATGTCAGCATCGCAGTTTTGAGATTTTGTAATGTGGGCCATTCTCGCTGGGGTTAGATGGTATCTCAGGGTGGTTTTGATTTGCATAAATAAATAGGGATCATGAGCATTTTTTCATATGTTTGTTAGCCATTCATCTGTCTTCTTTAGAGAAGGTTCTATTCATGTCTCTTACTCATTGATATAAGGGATTGTTGGCTTTTTCCATGTGGATTAATTTGAGTTCTCTATAGATCCTACCCTGTTTTCCCCAAAATAAGACATTCTCCAAAAATAAGACCTACTTACAGGAAAGATAAGATGTCCCCTGAAAATAAGACCTAGCACATCTTTGGGAGCACACCTTAAAATAAGACACTGTCAGGGGATGATGGGAAGATGGCGGACTGAAGCCAGCTTTCCACAGAGGCTCCCATCCAGAAGGAGAGTTAAGGGATGAAAATTTAGCAAGTAACCTGATGGATTTGAGCAACACCAAGCAAGAAAGTTGAAGAACGCACATCAACCCCGCTGAGGAGAGCTGCGACAACAAGGAAGCAAACAAAAGGTACAAAACCCATCACCAAGCGGACGGGAGTCCCCCTTCCCCCACCTGATCAGCTTAAGGGCCCCACAAACAAAATGGCAGAAATCAAAGGCCATCCCACTACACTTCACGGGAGAGACCTACTACAAACTGGACCTACCTCCCTTACTAGGATGCCTAGGCGTTCTCCTGCCAGGCATAAAACTGTATAAATCTGTAAATATCCTTTGCCGGCAACTCTGAGCACCCAGCACTTCCCTCCACTCTCTCTGAGGTCTGAAAGCCTGTCCCCCAGGAGTTCAGATTCTTGGGTGACTCCTAAAGGGGAGAGGACAGTCCCCGAGCTGCGGCTGGTCAGCGCTGATTCTGGGGCACGGGAGAGAGGTGAGGACAGTCAGCGGAGGGAGACCCTCACCAGGGCGGTGCTTCCCCGAGGCGAGGTGCAACAGCCCTCCTTGGGCAACAATACAACCAGGCATATAACTGAGTCGAACTTGCTACCAGCTGCTCTGAGCTCCCTGATGCTCTGAGCTCCTGTGGTCTGGAGACCTGAGCGCATGCCGTGTGGCTGGGCAAGGAACTGGGTGGAGCTGAGTCTGTTTGCTGCCCGGTGGTTCTGGGCTCCAGCCGCTCCCCCCACCCCGCCCTCACTCTGAAGCCTGGAGGCTTGGGCTGCGGCGGTGCAGTGGAGCCAAAGATTGGGAGGAATTGAGTGAGCTTGCTGCCAGCGGCTCTGAGCTCCCAGCACCCCACCCCACCCTCACTCTGGGATCTGGAGGCCTGTTCCCTGGGAGTCCAGATTCTCGAGGGATTTGTCAGGGCGTGGACAGTGCCTGAACTGCGGCTGGTCGGTCCTGACTCTGGGACACAGGAGTGAGGCTGGGGGAGACCCACATCAGATGGCAGTTCCCTGAGGTAGCTGAAGCCATACCCACTGCCTCCCTGGGCAACAAGTGGAGGCCACCCCTGAGTATAGGATTTGCCTGAGGTGACTCACAGACCCTGGAAACATCCAGGGTAGGGCTGACTCAGAGAACTGAGACTTCAACCTAGTGTAAGTGCTTCACTAAGGTCAAACAGAAGCCAGCTGACAATAAGTCAGAACCACTCAGCCCCACCACACCAGACAGGGCCCCAGTCTCTCAGGCTACAACACTGAACAGGCCCTCAACAAAACCCTAGGGGAAAAATCAAAGGGAGTAAAACAACCATGGGGCGGAATCAGCAGAAAATCTCCAGTAACATGAATAACCAGAATAGATCAACCCCCCCAAGGAAAGAAATGGCAGATGTAATTGAAGATCCCATTCATAAACAACTGGCAGACATGTTGAAATCGAATTCAGAATTTGGATTGCATACAAGATTGATAAAATGGAATTAGGAATCCGAGGAGAAATTCAAAAGTTGTCTCAAGAATTTAACGAATTTAAAGATAAAACCACCAAAGACTTAGACACACTGAAACAAGAATTTGCAGCCCTTAAAGATATGAAAAATACAGGAGAGTCCCTCAGCAACAGAATGGACCAAGCAGAAGAAAGGATTTCTGACATCGAAGATAAAGCCTTCAAACGCTCCCAAACTCTCAAAGAGGAAGAGAAATGGAGAGCAAAAACAGATCTTTCTCTTAGAGAGCTCTGGGATAATTCAAAGAAGGCAAATATATGAATAATAGGAGTTCCAGAAAACAATGAAGTGGCATCGATGGGCACAGAGGCCCTTCTGCATGAAATTATGAAAGAGAATTTTCCAGACATGCCTAGAGATTCTGAAATTCAGATAGCAGACAGTTTCAGAACTCCAGCACGATTAAACCCCAATAAGTCATCCCCCAGACATATCATAATTAGCTTCACTAAAGTCAACATGAAGGAGAAAATTCTCAAGGTTATCAGGTGAAAGAAAGCCATTACCTACAAAGGTAAGAACATTAGAATGACTGCAGATCTCTCTGCTGAAACTTTTCAAGCCAGAAGAGGGTGGTCATCGACTTTTAATCTCCTAAAGCAAAATAACTTTCAACCCCGTATCTTGTACCCAGCTAAACTGAGTTTCATCTATGATGGAGAAATTAAATACTTTAACAACATTCATAAGTTGAAGAAATTTGCCACAACCAAACCAGCTCTTCAGGATATTCTCAGACCTATCATCCATAAGGACCAAGCCAATCCTCTACTACAAACGTAAACTCACTCTGATACTCCTGATCAAACTCCAACTTTTACAATGGCAAAAAGATTAAAATTGTCCACTGGACGTTTGGAAAACTCGATACCCAAAATTTCACCAAACTTATCAATAATCTCCAATAATGTGAATGGCTTAAACTGTCCTCTAAAGAGACATAGGTTAGCTGACTGGATACAAAAACTCAGACCAGATATCTGTTGCTTACAAGAGTCACATCTTAACTTAAAAGACAAATACAGACTCAGGGTGAAAGGATGGTCATCCATATTTCAGGCAAATGGTAACCAGAAAAAAGCAGGTGTTGCAATTTTATTTGCAGACACAATAGGCTTTAAACCAACAAAAGTAAGGAAGGACAAGAATGGTCACTTCATATTTGTTAAGGGTAATACTCAATATGATGAGATTTCAATTATTAACATTTATGCACCCAATCAGAATGCACCTCAATTCATAAGAGAAACTCTAACAGACATGAGCAACTTGATTTCCTCCAGCTCCATAATAGTCAGAGATTTTAACACTCCTTTGGCAGTGAGGGATCGATCCTCCAACAAATAGCTGAGTAAAGAAATTTTAGATTTAAATCTAACCATCCAGCATTTAGATCTAGCAGACATCTACAGAACATTTCATCCTAACAAACTGAATACACATACTTCTCATCAGACCACAGAACTTACTCCAAAATCAATCACATCTTAGGTCATCAATCTAACCTCAGTAAATTTAAAGGAATAGAAGTTATTCCATGCATCTTCTCGGACCATCATGGAATAAAACTTGAGCCGAGTAACAACAGGAGTCTACATACTCTTACAAAAACATGGAAGTTAAATAACCTCATGCTGAACAATAGCTGGGTCAGAGATGAGATCAAGAAGGAAATTGCCAAATTTTTGGAACAAAACGACAATGAAGACATGAACTATCAGAACCTCTGGGACACCGCAAAGGCAGTTCTAAGAGGGAAATTTATAGTGCTGCAAGCCTTCCTTAGGAGAACGGAAAGAGAGGAAGTTAGCAACTTAATGGGACATCTCAAGCAACTGGAAAATGAAGAACACTCCAACCCCAAACCCACTGGAAGAAAAGAAATAACCAAAATCAGAGCAGAACTAAATGAAATTGAAAACAAAAGAATAATACAACAGATCAATAAATCAAAAAGCTGGTTTTTTGAAAAGGTCAACAAAATAGATAAACCGTTGGCCAACCTAATCAGGAAAAAAAGAGTAAAATCTCTAATCTCATCAATCAGAAATGACAAAGATGAAATAACAACAGACTCCCCAGAAATCAAAAAAATCCTTAATGAATATTACAAGAAACTTTACTCTCAGAAATATGAAAATCTGAAGGAAATGGACCGATACTTGTAAGCTCGTCACCTTCCAGAATCAAGTGCAAATGTTGAACAGGCCCATTTCAAGTTCAGAAATAACATTAACCATACAAAACCTCCCCAAAAAGAAAGGTCCGGGACCAGATGGTTTCTCGTCAGAATTCTACCAAACCTTTAAAGAGGAATTAGTACCTATATTACTGAAACTGTTCCAAAATGTAGAAAAAGAAGGAAGACTCCCCAACATGTTCTATGAAGCAAACATCACCCTGATCCCCAAACCAGGAAAAGACCCCCCCAAAAAAGAAAATTATAGACCAATATCACTAATGAATATAGATGCAAAAATATTCAACAAGATCCTAACAAACAGAATCCAGCAACATATCAAACAAATCATACATCATGATCAAGTTGGCTTTATCTCAGGGTCTCAAGGCTGGTTCAATATACGTAAATCTATAAATGTAATTCAGCACATAAACAAAGAAAAAACAAAGATCATATGATCCTCTCAATCGATGCAGAAAAAGCTTTTGATAACATCCAACATCCCTTCATGATCAGAACACTTAAGAAAATTGGTATAGAAGGGACATTTCTTAAACTGATAGAGACCATCTACAGCAAACCCACAGCCAATATCATATTGAACGGAGTTAAATTGGAATCATTTCCACTTAGATCAGGAACCAGACAAGGCTGCCCATTGTCTCCATTGCTCTTTAACATTGTAATGGAAGTTTTAGCCACCGCAATTAGGGAAGAAAAGGCGATCAAGGGCATCCACATAGGGTCAGAAGAGATCAAACTTTCGCTCTTCGCAGATGATATGATTGTATATCTGGAAAACACTAGGGACTCTACTACAAAACTCTTAGAAGTGATCTAGGAATACAGCAATGTCTCAGGTTACAAAAATCAACATTCATAAATCAGTAGCCTTTATATATACCAACAATAGTCAAGCTGAAAAAACAATTAAGGACTCTATCCCATTCACAGTAATGCCAAAGAAGATGAAATATTTGGGAGTTTATCTAACAAAGGATGTGAAAGATCTATATAAAGAAAACTATGAAACTCTAAGAAAAGAGATAGCCAAGAATGTTAATAAATGAAAAAACATACCATGCTCATGGCTGGGAAGAATCAACATTGTTAAAATGTCCATACTACCCAAAGCAATATATACCTTCAACACAATCCCCATTAAAGTTCCACTGTCATACTTTAAAGATCTTGAAAAAACAATACTTCGTTTTATATGGAATCAGAAAAAACATCGAATAGCCAAGACATTGCTCAAAAATAAAAACAAAGCAGGAGGAATTACGCTACCAGGCCTCAGACTATACTACAAATCGATAGTGATCAAAACAGCATAGTATTGGCACAAAAACAGAGAAGTAGATGTCTGGAACAGAATAGAGAACCAAGAGATGAACCCAGCTACTCACCATTATTTAATCTTTGACAAGCCAATTAAAAACATCCAGTGGGGAAAAGATTCCCTATTTAACAAATGATGCTGGGTGAACTGGCTGGCAACCTGTAGAAGACTGAAACTGGATCCACACCTTTCACCACTAACCAAGATAGACTCTTACTGGATAAAAGACCTAAACTTAAGACATGAAACTATAAAAATACTAGAATAGAGTGCAGGGAAAACCCTTGAAGAAATTGGGTTGGGTGAGTTTTTTTATGAGAAGGACCCCCCAGGTGACTGAAGCAGCTTCAAAAATACACTTTTGGGACTTGATCAAACTAAAAAGCTTCTGCACAGCCAATAACACAGTAAGTAAAGCAAGCAAACAGCCCACAGAATGGGAGAAGATATTTGCTGGTTATGTCTCTGACAAAGGTTTAATAACCAGAATCCACAGAGAACTCAAACGCATTAGCAAGAAAAGAACAAGGGATACCATCACAGGCTGGGCAAGAGACTTGAAAAGAAACTTCTCCAAAGAAGACAGGCAAGCGGCCTTCAGACATATGAAAAAACGCTCATCATCTTTAATCATCAGAGAAATGCAAATCCAAACTACTTTGAGATATCATCTAACTCCAGTGAGACTAGCCTATATCACAAAATCTCAAGACCAGAGATGTTGGCGTGGATGTGGAGAAAAGGGAACACTTCTGCACTGCTGCTGGGAATGCAAACTAATACATTCCTTTTGGAAAGATATAGGCAGAATACTTAGAGATCTAAAAATAGATCTGCCATTCAATCCTGTAATTCGTCTGCTGGGCATATACCCAGAAGACCAAAAACCACATCATAACAAAGATATTTGTACCAGAATCTTTATTGCAGCCCTATTCATAATTGCTAAGTCATGGAAAAAACCCAAGTGCCCATCGATCCACGAATGGATTAACAAATTGTGGTATATGTACACCATGGAATACTATGCAGCCTTGAAGAAAGATGGAGACTTTACCTCTTTCATGTTTACATGGATGGAGCTGGAACATATTCTTTTCAGTAAAGTGTCTCAAGAATGGAAGAAAAAATATCCAATGTATTCACCCCTCCTATGAAACTAACTTAGGACCTTCACATGAAAGCTATAACCAAGTTACAACCTAAGAACAGGGGGAGGGGGCAAAGCATGGAGAGGGAGGGGGGAGGTGGGTAGAGGAAGGGGGATTGAAAGGATCACACCTGTGGTGCATCTTACAAGGGTACATGTGAGGCTTGGCAAATGTGGAATGTAAATGTCTTGGCAAAGTAACTAAGAAAATGCCAGGAGGGCTATGTCAACTAATGAGATGAAAATGTGTCAAATATTCTATGAACCAAGTGTATGGTGCCCCATGATCATATTGATGTACACAGCTATGATTTAATAAAAAAATAATAATAATAATAAATAAAAGCATCTAACCAACAACAACAAAAAAAAAGACACTGTCTTATTTTTGGGGAAACCGGGTAGTTATCAAGCTTTTGTCTGATTCAAAATATGCAAATATCCTTTCCCATTATGTAGGTTGTCTATTTGCTTTGGTTGTCTCCTTAGCTGTACAGAAGCTTTTCAGTTTAATTAAGTCCCATTTGTTTATTTTTGTTGTTGTTGCAATTGTCACAGCAGTCTTCTTCATGACTTCTTTCCCCAGGTCAATATCTTCCAGTGTTTTTCCTATGCTTTCTTTGAGGTTTTTATTGTTTCATGCCTTAAATTTAAGTCCTTTATCCATCTTGAATCAATTTTTGAGTAGAGAAAGGTGTGGGTCCAGTTTCAGTCTTTTACATGTGGATATCTAGTTCTCCCAGCACCATTTATTGAATAGGGAGTCTTTCCCGCAAGGTTTGTTTATTATTTGGTTTATCGAATATTAGGTGGTTGTAAGATGTTAGTTTCATTCCCTGGTTTTCTATTCTATTCCAAATGTCTGTGTCTCTATTTTTGTGCCAATACCATGCTGTCTTCACCACTATGGCGTTGTAGTACAGCCTAAAATTTTGTATGGTGATGCAAACAGCTTTGTTTTTATTACTAAGAACTGACTTAGCTATATGGGTTTTTTTTTTTTTTTCTGGTTCCATACATAATGCAGAATCATTTTTTCCAAGTCTTGGAAGTACGATGTTGGTATTTTATTAGAAATGGCATTGAATAAGTAGATTGCTTTGGGAAGTATAGACGTTTTAACAATGTTGATTCTTCCCAGCCATGAGCATGGTATGTTCTTCCATTTGTTAATATCCTCTGCTATTTCCTTTCTTACAATTTCATAATTTTCTTAATAGAGGTTCTTCACCTCTTTTGTTAGGTATATGGCTAGGTATTTTATTTTCTTTGAAGCTCTGGTGAAGGGAGTTGTGTCCTTAATTAGCCTCTAATCTTGACTGTCATTGGTGTATACAAAGGCTACTGACTTGTGGACATTGATTTTATATCCTGAGACATTACTGTATTTTTTGATGACTTCCAGGAGTGTTGTGGTTGAGTCTTTGAGATTCTCTAAGCATAAGATCATGTCATCAGCAAAGAGGGAGAGTTTGACCTCCTCTGCTCCCATTTGGATCCCTTTTATTTCCTTGTCTTGCCTAATTGTATTGGCTAGAACTTCCAGCACTATGTTGAATAGTAAAGTTGACAGAGGACAACCTTGTCTCATTCCAGTTCTAAGAGGAAAAGCTTTCAGTTTTACTCCATTCAGTAAAATATTAGCTGTGGGTTTGTCATAGATAGCTTCAATCAGTTTCAGAAATGTGCCACCTATGCCTATACTCTTCAATGTTCTAATTAGAAAAGGATGCTGGATTTTATCAAATGCTTTTTCTGCATCTATTGAGAGGATCATGTGGTCTTTATTTTTGCTTCTGTTAATATGGTGAACAACGTTTATGGACTTGTGTATGTTAAACCAGCCTTGCATCCCTGGGATGAAACCTACTTGATCATGATGTATGACTTTTTTGATGATAAGTTGTAATCTATTGGCTAGGATTTTGTTGAAAATTTTTGCATCTATATTCATTAGTAAAATTATCTGAAATTCTCCTTTTTGGTTGGGTCTTTTCCTGGTTTTGGTATCGGGGTGATGTTTGCTTCATAGAACGTGTTGGGGAAGATTCCTTCCTCCTCAATTTTTTTGGAATAATTTCTGCAGTACGGGAATAAGCTCTTCCTTAAAGATTTGATAGAATTCTGGTGTGAAGCCATCTGGACCAGGGCATTTTTTGGTTGGAATCTTTTTTATTGTTTCTTTAATCTCAGTGCTTGAAATTAGTCTGTTCAGGAGCTCTATTTGTTCCTGGCTAAGTCTAGGGAGAGGGTGTGATTCCAAATATTGATCCATTTCCTTCACATTGTTAAATTTCTTGACATAGAGTTTCTGGTAGTATTCAGAAATGAACTCTTGTATCTCTGTGGCAGTTGTTATTTCCTTTTTATCATTTCTGATTGAGGTTATTAGAGATTTTACTTTTCTATTTCTAGTTAGTCTGGCCAAAGGTTTATCTATTTTATTTATTTTTTCAAAAAACCAACTCCTTGTTTCATTAATTTTCTGAATGATTCTTTTGTTTTCAATTTCATTGATCTCTGATTTAGTTTTGGATATTTCTTTTCTTCTTAATAGAGATTCTTCACCTCTATTAGGTTTTAGGCTTAGATTGTTCTTCTTTTTCCACTTCCATCAGATGGCTTGTGAGTTTGCTGATGCACTCTCTTTCTGTTTTTCGAATGTAGGCATCTAAACTGATAAATTTTCCTCTCAAAACTGCTTTTGCAGTATCCCACAGGTTTTGATAGTGTGTGTCTTCATTGTCGTTATGCTTAAGGAAGTTAGTGATTTCCTGTTTTATTTCTTCCTGCACCCAACTATCATTCAACAGAAGGTTGTTTAATTTTCATGGCTTTGTGTGGGGTTGAACATTTTTGTTGTAGTTGAGTTCCACCTTTAGTGCCTTGTGGTCTGAGAAGATACATGGTAAAATTTTGTTCAGCGAATTATATGAACAATTACTGAGCATCTCCACGTTCCAGCCCACATGCCAGACTTTGGTAAATCAAAAACATGATTCCCACCTTCACAGTACTCACAAGATGGAAAAAGGACACTAGTGTAAGAAAGATCACCATATGATGTGGGTCATGTTGTTATAGAGTTGGACTTGTGGCTCAAGGGTACTCAGAGGAGCAAACTCCTAAAATTCTAACTGATCTTAGTTCCATCCTGAAGAGAAACATCACATCCAAGCACCCAGGTGAAGCATGAAGATATGGTTCCAAGAAATGGGAGAATGTTCACCAGGTGGCTCCTCAGGGTAGACAACAACCTCAGCAAAAGTACTGTAATTGACAAAAACCACAGGACTATCAAACTGAATTTTATTAAAGCCCTCAGTCAAGAGTCTGACATAACACCCATGCACAATTGCTGAAATCATTCTTCAGGTAGAATTCATGCAGATACTTAGGGGACAGGAATTGTGCCACCACCTACTTCCACATGCTTTGTTGAAGTAGAAAAAACCCTTGCCTCCAGCCAAGCCCAACACAGCATGAGGACACCTTGGCAGAGGCAAGCATGTAGAACCTGTGAGTGCTAGATTGGGAAGAACTATGGATCTGGATCGATTAACCTGAATTCTCCAGCTGATGACATGACCATTCTGGTTCTAATGCTCATTCTATGCAATCCAAGCATATAGAGAAATAATGAGATGTATTTGAGCTCAAATATATATCTGTTTTCAGAATATAGTGTTAAGTTTCTACTTTACTGTTGACATGGACCAAAGATAACTCTACTTGTGATTCAAGGAACATGGAGAAGTTTATGTTTCTCCACAACAATCACATACTCCTCTCACATAGAGGTACAGCTAACAGAGTTTTGCTAGTATTACTGTGATGTTAAAGAATGGTGTGGTATGTATTGGGTACTAACATGGTCAGCATACCACTGCTGGCTCTAAAAATAGATGGCATTTAGTTGCTGTTCTCTAAGAGGGAGAGTATGGAGGAATAGGTCTCCTTACACATGCCTGTTACATAAATCCTATTTTTCTGAATCTTTCCAGGATGCAAAGGCAGAGAGGAGATGCAGAGAGAGCTAAGCTGACATAAGTAAGTGTTTCTGTGGACGCAAATAGGTCAGGGGCTGCTTATTGAAATATTTGGAATTTAGGCTGAGGACTCTCAAATTTAGTTAGCACATACACATACTTCTGACATGCTTTTGCCATCATAAAGAACATTTTTATTAGGCGAGAAAATATAAATAGGATCTGGACAGATGGAAAAGTTGGAAAAAATCATTTATAGGGGCATTGTTAATATGAGCATACTGTTCTTTAAAGAATGGTAATGAATATGTAAATGAGTTCATTCCTTCTGCTACCAAAAGTATAGGTCATGGTCACAATATCCCTCTTAATAAGGATTATAAACCTGGAGTTCTCTGAACAATAAGCAGTGTGTGTTGTGGCCTTGAATGTCAAGTATTCAGGCATAACTGAGTGGTTAGTAAAAGTTTTGCAAAGTAACTTAGAGTCAATGTTACAAAACTGTAAAGTAGGGAGGGCCAGTGAGAGCAGCCCTGTGGTGTAAGTTCATATGGGAACTTCTTGTTCTCTGAAGCGTTCTCTCACAAATACCCTGTTTCCCCGAAAATAAGACATCCTCCGAAAATAAGACCTACATACAGGAAAGATAAGAAGTCCCCTGAAAATAAGACCTAGTGCATCTTTGGGAGCACACCTTAAAATAAGTCTTATTTTTGGGGAAACAGGGTAGGTCCCATACTGCAAGATCAGAAGGCACAGGAAAAAACAACGGGAGGCAGAATTAAAAGAAATGTAAGGGGCAAACTAAAGGAGAAGAGGGAAGCAGTGGAATGCACGTAGATACGTGGTATTAGAAAGAGTTCATCTTTAAATTAATTTTAACATTTTATTCCTGCATGAAAATTCAATTCTAACTTTTTCTGTAGAGTTGGTATCAATTAAAACTTGTGTTTGGTAACCAATGATCACAAACTACTTAAATTCTACATCTCATCTTGTTCTTTTAAAATGAGGTGTCTATAGTGTCTTGACATTTAGATTCATATTTCAGTTTTACATCTTGTATACATATGAGAGAGTAATGCATATTAGGTTCAACAGCAGAGAGGAGAGAAGCAGGTTTAAGCCTTTTATTGGACCTGTCAAATTGCATTCATTCTTTTTTTTTTTTTTTTTTGCAGTTTTTGGCTGGGGCTGGGTTTGAACCCACCACCTCCATTATATGGGGCCAGCACCCTACTCCTTGAGCCACAGGTGCCACCCTGCGTTCATTCATTTTTAAAGAAAAGTTTGAAGCAAAAATGGCGAAATTTTAGTATGTATCTTTTTGTAGGATTGGGAGTATGAATGTTTATTACATCATTATATTGTGGCCTATGTGCCTGGTCTATAAATATGCAAAAAGAAATAAACAGAAATTCTACTCTTTAACTCCATTTCTTCCTATTTTTACCTTTTGTTACTTCCACCTTATCCTTTATACTATATATCTCTCAAAAGTTGTTGTTAGTTTTGATAAATTTGCCTTTTCATCTTTCTACACAAGATATATAAGTGATTAATTCGCTGCAATTACAGCAACATAGTATTCTATACTTGTGTCCTTACTCTTACCATTAAGTTGGATACTTTCAGAAGATTTCTGACAGTTCATTAATATTCATTTCTTTCAGGTTGAAAAGGTCCTTTCAGCATTATGTGTGCAACAGTTAAGTGTTGACCAAATCCCTCAGCTTTTGTTTGTTTGGGGAAGTTTTCGCTTCTCCTTCATGTTTGAAGAATATTTTCACATAATATTCTAGGGTTAATGGTTTTTCTTTTATCTTTTCATTCTTCTTTTTTTTTTCTTTTCTTTTTTTTTTTTTTTTAGCATTTTTTAAATGTATATTGCCACTCTTTCCTGGCCTGTAAGGTTTCCCAGACAGAAGTTCTCAGATGGGTCAGAGCTCCTTTATATGTTTTATTTTCTTACTTTCCATAGGACCTTTTTTCAGGTGTGACCTTTGGTAGTCTGATTATTACATTCCTTAAGGAGGCCTTGTTTGGGTTGAATTTGCTTGATGTTCTATGGCTCTCTTCTGCTTGAATATCAATATCCTTTTCTAGGGATGGAAAGTTCTCTGTTGTTACTTCTTGAATAAACTTTCTACCCAATTTTCTCTCTCTTCCTCCTCTTTAAGACAAATAACTCTTAGATTTGCTCATTTGAGGCTGTTTTCTAGATCATGTAGGCATGTTCATGCTTCCTTGTTTTGTTTTGTTTTGTTTTGTTTTTTCTCTTTTGATTGTGTGTTTTCAAATAGCTTATCTTTAGGTGCACCAATTCTTTCTTTGGCTGAACACTTCTGCTGTTTGTCAATGAATTATTAAGTCCTAGAATTTCTACTTGATTTTATTTAAATTATTTTGTTACTTTGTTAAATTTCTGTGATAGGCTTCAAAATTCATTCTTTATGTTGCCTTTGAAGTTTCATTGAGCTTCTTCAGGACAGGTGTTTTGAGTTCTTTGTCTGAAAGATCACCTATATCCATCACCCTGGGATTGGTCAAAGGTATCTCGTTTAGATCATCTGGTGAGGTCATGTCCTCCTGGATGTTCTTGGTGCTTGAGGATATTCACCAAGGTCTAAGCATGAAGAATTAGGTATTTATTTTAACCTTATGGTATGGGCTTATTTGAACCCATCCTTCTTTAAAAGACCTTCCAGATACTCAAAAGGAATTGAGTATTGTGGTCTATTCCTTTGGTCACTGGAGTCTATCAATCAGCACTGGGGGTGCCCCAAATTCAGTACTGCTGTGACCCTTTCAGACTCCTTGGTACCAACTTGGCGAGCTTGTGTATAATACAAGAAGTTGCCTAAATTACAAGGCAAAGACTCACACTTTGTTCTTTCACTCTGTTCTGGGCTATTTGGTGTTAAGGGAGATGGGAGCACTCCCTTATGGTCCTCATTGCCAGGTTACATCTAAAAACAGCCTTCTCACCCAAAGCCGGTGGTGACTGTTACCTCCCTACCTCTGGTGTACCTCTGGTGTTTATTCAAAGCCCAAGGGCTCTTTAGTCAGTAGGGGGCGAGTTGCCAGAACTGGTTGCTTCTCTTCCAGGCAGCATGTTTCCTTCTGTTCAGGGTGGGTCCAGAAATGCTGTCTAGGTACTAAGGCCTGGACTCAAGAACCACAGGAATCTCCTTGGTAGTTCATGTTACTATATGGGTGAGCTGGTACCTAATTTTCCAAACAAAGCTCTCTGACCCCTTCTCTTTCCTTTGCTGAAAGGAAGGTTCTCCCTGAGCCATGCTGCCTGGTGTCTCACTGGATATGTGCACCCAAGTCCACTGGCTCTGAGCTAGCACAGACATAGGATTGCCAAGTACTGTGACCTTTGTGGCCCAGCTGAATTTCAAATTTAGACCAAGCTCCAAGCTGCTCTTTTCTTCCAGTGGTGGTGCTAGACAGAACTCAGGTTTCAGGTTAGAGAATTTCTCATTGGCCATCTGGTCAAAATGTTCCTTTCTTGAACACAGGCAGAACTCTGCCCTGTGCTGATTTCCTATATGCTAGGGTAGCCCTGAGTTTCAATTCAAAGCCCCACAATCACATTACTTTCCTTCCCCTGGGAACACAGATTCTATGTCCACCTGACCATTGGTGCAACACACAGGGGACAGGACAGGTCCCATAGGCAGCATGGGATTGTCTTTTCTGTCCTTTTCAGTGCCTCTAACCAAGATATAATGTTATAGTCAGCTAATATCATTGTTAAACTATCTTTGGTTCTTCTGAAGGTGCTTTTGTTTTTTATTAAGTCATATACACATAGATTATGAATATATTAAGGTGCTTTTTATTAAGTCATATACACATAGATCATGAATACATTTATGCATATGTGGGGTATAATGTGTTGATTTTTTATATAATATGACATGCTTACATCAAATCAATCAACATAGCTTTCACCTCATTTACTTGATTATTGTGTTAAGATATTTATGTTCTACACTTGACATATTTTACTTGTACCCTTGCAATATGCCCCATAGGTGTGGTCCCACCGTTTACCCTCTCTCTAACAACCCTCCCGCATCCCCTCCTTCCCACTCCATTTCCCTCCTTCATCCTGGGCTATAGTTGTGCTCTATCTTTCATAAGAAAGTGTGAGTAAATAAAAGTTGGTTTCATAGAAGTACTGAGTACATTGGATAGTTTTTCCTCCATTCTTGAGATACTTTACTCAGGAGAATATGTTCCAGGTCCCTCCATGTGAACATAAAAGAGTTAAAGTCTCCATCTTTTTTAAGGCTGCATAGTATTCCATGGTATACATATACCACAATTTATTAATCCATTCATGGGTCAATGGGCACTTGGGCTTCTTTCATGACTTTGCTATTACAAATTGAGCTGCAATGAATAGTCTGGTGCAAATATCTTCTTCGTGTAGTGACTTTTGGTCTTTTGGATATATTCCTAGTAGAGGAATTGCAGGATCCAATGGCAGGTCAATTTTTGGATCCCTGAGTGTTCTCAACACATCTTTCCAAAAGGAATGTATTAGTTTGTGTCTCAACTGCATAAATGATCATGCGAGATATGTCTTGACAGTACACACTGCAAGAGATGAGTCTAACCACAGGTGCAGGATAGCATTGAGCACTTCTCACAGAGTCCTTTTATTGAGAAGATACATAATAGGGCCCTTGTTAGCCTCCATGGAGGTGCCACAGATAACAGGGAGACACGTTAGATGGCATACTGATATGACCACTTTGGTACCCACAAAGATCACGGTGAAGGCAGGGGAGAAAATAGAATTAAGGAAGAGGCTCCCATCCAGAATAAAAGTTAAAGGACAGAAATTTAGCAAGTAACCTGGTGGATTAGAGCTGCACCAAGAGAGAAGGTTGAAGAACGCACATCAACCCCACTGAGGCGAGCTGTGACCGCAAGGATACAAACAAAAGATACAAAATCCATCACCAAGTGGATGGGAGTCCCCTCCCCCATGAGAATGGCTCAGAGTGTCCCACAAACAAATGAGCAGAGTTCAAAGGTCCTCCCACTACACTCCATGGGAGAGACCCTCTAAAAACTGGACCTAACTCCCCTATGAGGGTGCCACAGCGTTCTCCTGCCAGGCATAAAACCGTATAAAACTGTATATATTCTCTACCTGCAATTCTGAGCTCCCAACACTCTCCTCCACTCTCACTCTGAGGTCTGGAGGCCTGTCCCCCAGAAGTCCAGATTCTTGGGTGATTTCTTGAGGGGTATGGACAGGGCCTAGACTGCAGCTGATCAGTGCTGATCCTGCAGCATGGGAGTGAGGAGAGGACAGTCAGCTGAGAGGGAACCACACTGGAGCAGTGGTGCCCCAAGAAAAAGAGCAGCAGCTGTTTTTAGGCAACAATAGGGCTCACACATGGATATTCCAAAGCCACATCCCCTGCCTCCCTGGGCAACCAAAGAAGGCCAGGCATCTTCTCAGGTGGCAACCACCGCAGAACAGATCTGGGACAGAAACGCAGGCAGCATGAGTAAAGTGTTTGCCTGAGATGGTACCAGCCTGGGTGGAGTGCGGGGACTAGAAAATGCATGCACAGAGCCAGGAAATTCCCATGGCAAGGCTGACCCACAGAACCCCGTTTTACTGAGCCTAAGAAGCACCTGGTCTGCAGGGGATCATCAGCCTATAGACAAAGGAAGGCAGGAGGCTAGAACTGACAGCTAACCGAATAGAAACCTGCAGGAGCAAAGACAGGGCCTGAGGTGCAGGCTCTGGGAAATCAAAACAGCTTCTCTTCTGCAGGGGAATTTAGCAGGGACAGAAACAAATTCCCACAAAGTTGTTCTGTTCTGTTCTGTCAGTAACATAAATCAGGGGCAGGGCTGGAATGGAGTGAACATCCCCCAGCCTCCATCAAGCACCTGAGATTGTCAGGCCTCACCACCCCCTGCTGGATAGAGGCAGAGTGCAGCAGCCTGGCTGAGCAGATATAGATTTCCTTGTGATTCAGGCAGGGGCAAACCTATGGAGTATTTGTTCACTAGAGGCAACTGGGTCACAGCCCTGCGGAGGGATCAGTGACTGGGTGTGACAGAGATGCAAGGTGGGGAAGGAGGCATAAACCTTCCCAGACTAATCTATATTCTGGGTGGGTCCTCCTGACTTCACAGAGCACTGGAGCAAATCATACCAGAGTTATCACCAGACCCCTATGATCCAGTTGCCAGAGACCTTTTAAACTCTCCCACCTGAGAGAGGTGGTGACTGAGACAATTGATTTGGACCTTTTGAACTAAGCCAATTGCCCAAGGACTATTCAAGTGGTGCCCTGGGTGTGTGGTTGTACAAAGGTTTGATTTTCCTTTTCCAATTATTGCCTGTGGGGGGCGGGGTGACTTACTTGCTGGTATTTCTTTACAGCTGAGACTTCAACCCAGAGTAACTGTTTTACTAGGGTTGAACAGAGACGAGCTGAAAACAAGACAGAACCACTTAGCCCCACCACACCAAACAAGTCCCCAGTTTCTCAGGCCATAGCACTGTACAGGTCCTCGACAAAGCTCCAGGGGAAAAATCAAACGGTATAAAATAATTGTGGGGCGGAATCAGCGGAAAAACTCTGGTAACATGAATAACCAGAATAGATCAATCCCCCCAAGGAAAGATATGGCAGATGTAACTGAAGATCCCATTCATAAACAGCGGGCTGAGATGTCAGAAATCAAAATTAGAATTTGTTGTTTTGGCGACTGTAAATTGAGCTGCAATAAACAGTCTAGTACAAGTGTCCTTACCCAGGAATGGATTAACAAGCTGTGGTATATGTATACCATGGAATACTATTCAGCCATTAAAAAAAATGGAGACTTTACATCCTTCGTATTAACCTGGATGGACATGGAAGATATTATTCTTAGTAAAGCATCACAAGAATGGAGAAGCATGAATCCTATGTACTCAATTTTGATATGAGGACAATTAATGACAATTATGGTTATGGGGGGGAAACAGAAAGAGGGAAGGAGGGAGGTGGGTGGGGCCTTGGTGTGTGTCACACTTTATGGGGGCAAGACATGATTGCAAGAGGGACTTTACCTAACAATTGCAATCAGTGTAACCTGGCTTATTGTACCCTCAATGAATCCCCATAAAAAAAAAAAAAAAAAAGAATTTGTTGTTTTGTTTTGTTTTGTTTTAATTTTGAAAAGCATATGCTTTAATCTTCCATTAATGACATGGGAAAAGATTAATCATTATGTCTAATAAAACTAATTGATTTGTTTCTGAGGTTTACCTGATTCTTAAATATTTATTCCACAAAGACAAACACTAAAGTTGAATATAGGCAAGGATACATACTGGTATACTTTGCATTATAATACATTCTTTAATAATATAAAATTTAAGTTGCAAATAACATAGCTTTATCATAAATTAGATGATGAAAAACATTATTATCTTGTTTTACAATTTACTAAAAGATGGATAAATTTATTATATTAACTATATAGCATATTAATCTTGATATTAATGTTTCTGGTAATATCTGTGTTAAAAGAAATATCCCATAATTTATTTCTTAGTGTTTTCTAAAAACATTTTTCACATACAGATTTACACAGTTATTGAATTAGAAAAATTAAGTCAGACTGTTCTGATGGAAATTAAGGCTGATTTGAATCATTGGTGCAACAAATGATGAATGCTTTTCCAAATAAAGTTTTATGGAATGTACTACATATTTCCCATATATTGAATGAGATAACTGTGTTGCATTAATGTTTCAACAACAAAAAAAAAATGTGTAAGAGATATGTAAAGTAAAAACATTTTGTGAAAAGCTATTGTCAGAAGTGTGTTTAAATTAGTCATGTGCCCAACCTTTTCAGAGTAAACCCAATCAAACAAAGTACCTCTAAGAGGAAGGATAAAAGATAAAATCTATAGCCATATCTTTGCAAAGCCCTTATGGTATATTTCTCAAAACTTGCAAAACAAAGGGCTCTGATGACTGGTAACAAATTCTTTTGCATGTTAAGTGGTTTCTAATTCTATGCAAAGGGACCTACTTGGGTTGCCAGGTGATAGATCCTTAAAATTAATTTTTGAGGAAAGAGCATTGTATGATTGTTGGCAGATACCATGGAAGGAATTTAAATAAATAAATGACATATTGTATTAAATCTTCTTTTGCTCTCATCTACTTCTTGAGGTAAAAAAGATAAAGAAAATTAAAGCAAAATCTTATCTCTTACCTACAATATCTCATACTTGTCCATGAATATATTAATTCACTTTTTAAAATCCTGTCCATCTCATTTTAAAGATATATTTCCAACAGAATTTTACTATTCATATTTATAATTATTTATCAAAATTTTCACTATCATTGTTATTATTGAGCAACTGAGTACTACAGTGATAGAATTTTTTAATTTAAAGTCTTAGGTCAGAATAATAGAATAAAATTTAATTTCCTTTGGGTATATACTCAACAGAGGGATTGCTGAGTTAATATGGTAATGCAGTTTTTTTTTAGGAATCTACATAATTTTTCCATAACGTCTACACCAATCTACATTCCCATCAACAGTGTAGTAAGGGAATGTACTACACCCTGGCCTACACTTGTTATCTCTTATCTTTTTTATAATAGCCATCCCAGTAGATATCAGGTAATATCACATTGTGGTCTTTATTAGCATTTCCCTGATGATTACTGATGTTGAGCACCTTTTCATATACCTATGTGTCTTCTTTTGAGAAATATGTATTGAGGTCCTTTGCCCATTTTCTAATTGGGTTATTTGGAATTTTCAGGGATTTTATTTTGTGGGGGGTTTTTTCTTTTTTTTTTTTTTATTAAATCATAGCTGTGTACATTGATATGATCATGGGGCATCATCACTAGCTTCACAGACCGTTTACAAGTTTCACATATACCCTTGAAAGATGCACCACTAGTGTAATCCCACCAATCCCCTTCCCTCTACCCACATCACCCCTTCCTCCTCTCCCTTTTCCCCTTCCCCCTATTCTTAGGTTATAACTGTGTTATAGCTTTCATGTGAAAACCCTAAATTAGTTTCATAGTAGGGCTGAGTACATTGGGTACTTTTTCTTCCATTCTTGAGATACTTTACCTAAGAAGATATGTTCCAGCTCTATCCATGTAAACATGAAAGAGGTGAAGTCTCCATCTTTCTTTAAGGCTACATAATATTCCATGGTGAACATATACCACAATTTATTAATCCATTCATGGATCAATGAGCACTTGGGCTTCTTCCATGACTTAGCAATTATAAATTGGGCTGCAATAAACATTCTGGTACAAATATCTTTGTTATGATGTGAATTTTGGTCTTCTAGGTATATGTTCAGTAGAGGGATTACAGGCTTGAATGGCAGATCTATTTTTAGATCTCTAAGTGTTCTCCATATCTCTTTCCAAAAGGAATGTATTAATTTGCATTCCCACCAGCAGTGGAAAAGTGTTCCCTTTTCTCCACATCCGCGCCAAGATCTCTGGTCTTGGGATTTTGTGATATGGGCTAGTCTCACTGGAGTTAGATGGTATCTCAAAGTAGTTTTGATTTGCATTTCTCTGATGATTAAAGATGATGAGCATTTTTTCATATGTCTGAAGGCCACGTGCCTGTCTTCTTCAGAGAAGTTTCTCTTCAAATCCCTTGCCCAGCCTGCAAGGGGATCCCTTGTTCTATTCTTGCTAATGCATTTGAGTTCTCTGTGGATTCTGGTTATTAAACCTTTGTCGGATATAAAACCTGCAAATATCTTCTCCCATTCTGAGGGCTGTTTGCTTGCTTTACTTACTGTGTTCTTGGCTGTGCAGAAGCTTTTTAGTTTGATCAGGTCCCAGTAGTGTATTTTTGAAGCTGCTTCAATTGCCCGGGGGGTCCTCCTCATAAAATACTCGCCCAGACTGATTTCTTCAAGGGTTTCCCTGCACTCTCCTCTAGTATTTTTATAGTTTCATGTCTTAAGTTTAAATCTTTGATCCAGTAAGAGTCTATCTTAGTTAATGGTGAAAGGTGTGGGTCCGGTTTCAGTCTTCTACAGGTTGCCAGCCAGTTCACCCAGCACCATTTGTTAAATAGGGAATCTTTTCCCCACTGAAAGTTTTTAATTGGCTTGTCAAAGATTAAATAATGGTAAGTAGCTGGATTCATCTCTTGGTTCTCTATTCTGTTCCAGACATCTACTTCTCTTTTTTTGTGCCAGTACCATGCTGTTTTGATCACTATCGATTTGTAGTATAGTCTGAGGTCTGGTAGCATGATTCCTCCTGCTTTGTTTTTATTTCTGAGTAATGGCTTGGCTATTCGTGGTTTTTTCTGATTCCATATAAAATGAAGTATTGTTTTTCAAGATCTTTAAAGTATGACAGTGGAGCTTTAATAGGGATTGCATTGAAATTATATATTGCTTTGGGTAGTATAGACAGTTTAACAATGTTGATTCTTCCCAGCCATGAACATGGCATGTTTTTCCATTTGTTAAGATTTTCAGCTATTTCTTTTCTTAGAGTTTTATAGTTCTCTGTATAGAGATCTTTCACATCCTTTGTTAGATAAATTCCCAAATAGTTCATCTTCTTTGGAACTACTGTGAATGGGATAGAGTCCTTAACTGTTTTTTCAACTTGACTGTTGTTGGTGTATATAAAGGCTACCAATTTATGAATGTTGATTTTGTAACCTGGAGACACTGCTGTATTCCTTGATCACTTCCAAGAGTTTTGTAGTACAGTCACTAGTGTTTTCCAGATATACTATCATATCATCTGTGAAGAGCGAAAGTTTGATCTCTTCTGACCCTATATGGATACCCTTGATCGCCTTTTCTTCCCTAATTGCAGTGGCTACAACTTCCACTACAATGTTAAAAAGCAATGGAGTCAATGAGCAGCCTTGTCTAGTTCCTGATCTGAGTGGAAATGATTCCAATTTAACTCCATTCAATATGATATTGGCTGTGGGTTTGCTGTAGATGGTCTCTATCAGTTTAAGAAATGTCCCTTCTAGACCAATTTTCTTAAGTGTACTAATCATGAAGGGATGCTGGATATTATCAAAGGCTTTTTCTGCATCGATTGAGAGAATCGTATGGTCTTTTTTTTTTAATTTGTTTATGTGCTGGATTACATTTATAGATTTACGTATATTGAACCAGCCTTGAGACCCTGGGATAAAACCTACTTGGTCATGATGTATGATTTGTTTGATGTGTTGCTGGATTCTGTTTGTTAGGATCTTGTTGAATATTTTTGCGTCTATATTCATTAGAGATATCAGTCTATAATTTTCTTTTCTTGTTGGGTCTTTTCCTGGATTGGGGATCAGGGTGATGTTTGCTTCATAGAACATGTTGGGTAGTCTTCCTTCTTTTTCTACCTTTTGGAACAGGTTGAGTAATATAGGTACTAATTCCTCTTAAAGGTTTGGTAGAATTCTGACATGAAACCATCTGGTCCCGGGCTTTTCTTTTAGGGAGATTTTGAATGGTTGATGCTATTTCCGAACTTGATATCGGCTTGTTCAAAATTTCCACTTGATTCTGGCTAAGTCTTGGAAGGTCACGTGCTTCCAAGTATTGGTCAATTTCCTTCAGATTTTCATATTTCTGAGAAAAAAGTTTCTTGTAATATTCATTAAGGATTTTTTGGATTTCTGAGGAGTCTGTTGTTATTTCATCTGTGTTGTTTCTGATTGATGAGATTAGAGATTTTACTCTTTTTTTCCTGATTATGTTGGCCAAAGGTTTATCTATTTTTTTGACATTTTTGAAAAACCAGCTTTTTGTTTTATTGATCTGTTGTATTATTCTTTTGTTTTCTATTTCATTTAATTCTGCTCTAATTTTGGTTATTTCTTTTCTTCTACTGGGTTTGGGGTTGGAATGTTCTTCCTTTTCCAGTTGTTTGAGATGTCCCATTAAGTTGTTAACTTCCTCTCTTTCTGTTCTCTTAAGGAAGGCTTCCAGTGCTATAAATTTCCCTCCTAGAACTGCCTTTGCAGTGTCCCAGAGGTTCTGATAGTTCGTGTCTTCCCTGTTGTTTTGTTCCAAAAAATTGGCGATTTCTTTCTTAATCTCATCTCTGACCCAGCTATCATTCAGCATAAGGTTATTTAACTGCCAATGTTTTTGTATGAGTATGCAGATTCCTGTTGTTACTCAGCTCAAGTTTTATTCCATGGTGGTCCGAGAAGATGCACTGAATAATTTCTATTCCTTTAAATTTACTGAGGTTAGACTTGTGACCTAAGGTGTGATCGATTTTGGAGTAAGTTCCATGGGCTGATGAGAAGTATGTGTATTCAGTTTTGTTGGGATGAAATGTTCTGTAGATGTCTGCTAAATCCAAATGTTGGATGGTTAGGTTTAAATCTAAGATTTCTTTGCTCACCTTCTTGTTGGAGGATCGATCCAACACTGCCAAAGGAGTGTTGAAATCTCCAACTATTATGGAACTGGAGGAAATCAAGTTGCTCATGTCTGTTAGAGTTTCTCTTATAAATTGAGGTGCATTCTGGTTGGGTGCATAGATATTAATAATTGAGATCTCATCATATTGAGTATTACCCTTAACAAATATGAAGTGACCATTCTTGTCCTTCCTTACTTTTGTTGGTTTAAAGCCTATTGTATCTGCAAATAAAATTGCAACACCTGCTTTTTTCTGATTACCATTTGCCTGAAATATGGATGACCACCCTTTCACCCTGAGTCTCTATTTGTCTTTTATGTTAAGATGTGACTCTTGTATGCTACAAATATTTGGCCTGAGCTTTTGTATCCAGTCAGGTAACCTATACCTCTTTAGAGGACTGTTTAAGTCACTCACATTAATGGAGAATATTGATAAGTCTGGTGAAGTTTTGGGTATCGAGGTTTTCAAAAGTCCAGTGGGCATTTTTAATCCTTTTGCCACTGTGGAAATTGGAGTTTGATCCGAAGTTTCTGAGTGAGTTTACTTTTGTGGTATTGGATTGGGTTGGTCATTATGGAGGATAGGTCTGAAAATATCCTGAAGAGCTGGTTTTGTTATGGCAAATTTCTTCAACATATGAATGTCATTAAAGTATTTAATTTGTCCATCATAAATGAAACTCAGTTTAGCTGGATACAAGATCCGGGGTTGAAAGTTATTTTGCTTTAGGAGATTAAAATCAGTGACTACCCTCTTCTGGATTGAAATGTTTCAGCAGAGAGATCTGCAGTCATTCTAATATTCTTTCCTTTGAAGGTAATGGTTTTCTTTCTCCTGGCAGCTTTGAGAATTTTCTCCTTCATATTAACTTTAGTGAAGTTAATTATGATATGCCTGGGGGATGTCTTATTGGGGTTGAGTCATGCTGGGGTTCTGAAGCTGTCCGCTATCTGAATTTCAGAATCTCTAGGCATGTCTGGAAAATTCTCTTTCATAATTTCATGCAGAAGGGCCTCTGTGCCCAGCGAGGCCACTTCATCTTTTTCTGGAACTCCAATGATTCGGATATTGACCTTCTTTGAATTATCCCAAAAGTCTCTGAGAGAATGATCCATTTTTGCTCTCCATTTCTCTTCCTCTTTGAGAGTTTGGGAGCGTTCAAAGGCTTTATCTTCAATGTCAGAAATCCTTTATTCTGCTTGCTCCAGTCCATTGCTGAGGGATTCTACAGTATTTTTCTTATCTTTGAGGGCTGCAAATTCTTGCTTCAGTGTGTCTATGTCTTTGGTGGTTTTGTCTTTAAATTCGTTAAATTCTTGAGACAACTTTTGAATGTCTCCTAGAATTCCTAATTCCACTTTGTTAATCTTGTCTGCAATCCAAATTCTGAATTCGATTTCTGACATCTCAGCCAGTTGTTCATGAATAGGATCTTCAATTACATCTGCCATATCTTTCCTTGGGGGGGTTGATCTATTCTGGTTATTCATGTTACCAGAGTTTTTCCACTGATTCCGCCTCATGGTTGTTTTACTCCCTTTGATTTTTTCCCCTGGGGCTTTGTCAAGGGCCTGTACATGTTGTGGCCTGAGAAATTGGGGCCCTGTTTGGTGTGGTGGGGCTAAGTGGTTCTGTCTTATTTTCAGCTGGTTTCTCTTCCACCATAGTGAAACAGAAACTCTGGATTGAACTCTCAGCTTTTGTTTGTATCCTTGTGGTCGCAGCTCGCCTCAGCGGGGTTGATGTGTGTTCTCCAACCTTCTCTCTTAGTGCAGCTCAAATCCACCAGGTTACTTGCTGAATTTTTGTCCTTTAACTCTCCTTCTGGACGGGAGCCTCTGTGGAAAGCTGGCTTCGATCAGCCATCTTGTCTCCTCCCCCTAAATTAGAATTTGGATTGCAAACAAAATTAATAGAATGGAGGAATTAGAAATTCTAGGAGCAATTCAAAAGTTGGAATTAGAAATTTGAGGAGAAGGAAGCAGACCAAGATGGTGGCCAAGTAACAGCTTCCTTGCTTCTGGGCACCATGAGTCTGGGGAGATAGGACTCCAGGCATCACTGGCTGGTGGGATCTGCCTATCATCACCCCTGTTAGGATACAGGGAGTCAGCGAGAGACTTCTGGACCCCAAGAGGAGTACTAAAACTGGAAAAACGGCAAGTGGTCTTGTGTGTTCAATCCGTCTAGACCCGCCCGCAACTGTAAGTTCAGTAGCAGCAATACTGCAAACCGGAAAGGCCTTACCTGTGAACTGTTTTGGTGTCTTTGGACTTGGCACTCAGTTCAACTGTCTTGGGGAGAGCCTGAGTGGGAGTGCGGAGAACTTTGGCCATTGTCTAGGGCCCCAGTCTGAGCTGCTGAGCCAAATGGAGCTAATAGTGTTTGGCTGTGGGTCACAGGGAGCCATTGTCAGTGATATGCCCCAGCAAGCTCCGCCCTCAGGGTCGCAGAGCTAGAATCAGGTGGTAACCCAGCAACCAAGTAGCCTAAGGGTGGGGTCTGAGCCATATTGCAGCCCTAACACTCAGGGGCAGAGTGAGACGGGTTTTGGCACACTGTGTAAGTGGATAGCCACTTCAGCAGTGATTCCAGCAACAAGCACTTTCCTGGGAAAGCTTCTGCTCAGCAAGTTTACAAGTTCAAAGCACCTTTTAAATGGGCTGAAGAGAGATTTAGGGTGTCTACCTGCTGGGGGTTGAGAAATCAGCAGCCTCAAGTCATATCAGAAATGTGATTAACATCTAATACCACAGAAGACCACGTGTTGCCCAGACAATATTCAATACATATACATACTGCTTTGTTTTTGGTTGTGGTTTTTTTTTTTTTGGTTTGGTTGTTTTTTTGTTTACTTTGATGTTGTTGATGTTGTTTTGTTCTTCAATTTCAACCTTTTCCATATAGATCCATTTTCTTTCTCAATTTTTCTAGTTCAATTACAATTTCCCATTGCTGCCTTTTTCAATAAATAGAACTTCATTTTTGCTAGTGTTTCTAATGCTATTATTTGGTTTTTCACCCAATTTTATCCCATAAAGTTTTCTGTTTGCTTGTTTTGGTTTGATTTATAGCATTTTTGTCTTTCCTCTCTACTTGGTGGAGGTGGGGTACTGTGTCTGATCAGGTTACCAAAGAGCTGCTGACCTCAAGGGAACCACCCAACTGGGCACCGCCAGAAGGTGGGGTTTTTTTAAGGTTGTGTCAAAGTACCCTACTGTACACCTATACTGATCTGTCTCCCTCTTTCTGTGTCTCTTCTCTTTGTCAATATTCTTTTTACCCACCCCCTCTACTTTCTCTCTATTTTTTTTCTTATCACTCGGTCCTCCTTTCTTTCATCCCTTTTTTGCTCTTCAACATTTTCACCCTTCTGGCCCAGTAACCCTTAGTCCACAGGCACAAGAACTTAAAGAGCAAGAGGAAGTGAAAGGAAAACTAGGGCAAGGAAACAGATAAAAGAAATAACTCATGAGAAAGAATCAGAAGAAAACTCCAGGCAACATGAAGAACCAATCCAGAACAACCCCACCAAGGGACCATGAGATAGCTACTGCAGAGGATTCCACCTATAAAGAAATGTTAGGAATGACAGAAAGGGAATTTAGAATACACATGTTGAAAACAATGAAAGAAATGATGGAAACAATGAAGGAAACTGCTAATAAAGTGGAAAATAACCAAAACGAAATCCAAAAATAGAATCAAATAAGAGATGAATGATATGAAGAATATAAAAAGGATATAGCAGAGCTGAAGGAACTGAAACAGTCAATGAGGGAACTTAAAGATTCAATGGAAAGTATCAGCAACAGGTTAGACCATACAGAAGAAAGAATTTCAGAGGTAGAAGACAAAGTTTTTGAGATAACTCAGATAGTAAAAGAGGCAGAAAAGAAGAGAGAGAAAGCAGAATGTTCACTGTAAGAATTATGGGACTTTATGAAGCATTCCAACATACGAGTTATAGGAATTCCAGAAGGGGAAGAAGAATGCCCCAGAGGAATGGAAGCCATACTAGAGAATATTATAAAAGAAAATTTCCCAAATATCACCAAAGATTCTGACACACTGCTTTCAGAGGGCTATTGGACCCCAGGTCGCCTCAACTCTAACCGAGCTTCTCCAAGACACATTGTGATGAACCTGTCCAAAGTCAAGACAAAAGAAAAGATTCTGCAAGCTGCCAGGAGTAAGCGCCAGTTGACTTACAGGGGCAAATCCATCAGAGTGACCCCAGACTTCTCTAATGAAACTTTCCAAGCAAGGAGACAATGGTCATCTACCTTTAATCTACTTAAACAGAACAATTTCCAGCCCAGAATTCTGTACCCTGCTAAGCTAAGCTTCAAAATTGATGGAGAAATCAAATCATTTACGGATATACAAATATTGAGGAAATTTGCCACAACAAGACCAGCTCTACAGGAAAAACTTCAACCTGTTCTGCACACTGACCACCACAATGGATCAGCAGCAAAGGAAGAACTCAGCATAAGATGAATAGAATACTACCACACTTATCAATTATCTCAATAAATGTTAATTGCTTGAATTCCCCACTGAAGAGACATAGATTGGCTGACTGGATTAAAAAACACAAGCCATCCATTTGCTGTCTGCAAGAAACACACCTGGCTTCAAAAGACAAATTAAAGCTCTGAATCAAGGGTTGGAAGACAATTTTTCAGGCAAATGGAATTCAGAAGAAAAGAGGAGTTGCAATCTTATTTTCAGATACATGTGGATTTAAAGCAACTAAAGTCAAAAAAGACAAAGATGGTCACTTTATATTGGTCAAGGGAAAAATATAACAAGAAGATGTTTCAATATTAAATATCTATGCACCCAATTTAAATTCTCCCAGATTCTTGGAACAGACCTTATTCAGTCTGAGCAATATGATATCTGATAATACCATCATAACAGGGCACTTTAACACTCCTCTTACAGAGCTGGATAGATCCTCTAAACAGAAATTAAACAAAGATATAAGCGATTTAAATGAGACCCTAGAACAACTGTGCTTGATAGACGCATATAGAACACTCCATCACAAAGATAAAGAATATACATTCTTCTCATCACCCCATGGAACATTCTCCAAAATTGATCATATCCTGGGACACAAAGCAAATATCAACAGAATCAAAAGAATTGAAATTTTACCTTGTATCTTTTCAGACCATAAGGCACTAAAGGTGGAACTCAACTCTAACAAAAACGCTCGACCCCACCCAAAGACATGGAAATTAAACAATCTTCTGTTGAATAACAGATGGGTGCAGGAAGAAATAAGACAGGAAATCATTAACTTCCTTGAGCATAACAACAATGAAGACACAAGCTACCAAAACCTGTGGGATACTGCAAAAGCAGTTTTGAGAGGAAAATTAATCACTTTAGATGCCTACATTCGAAAAACAGAAAGAGAGCACATCAACAATCTCACAAGAGATATTATGGAATTGGAAAAAGAAGAACAATCTAAGCCTGAACTCAGTAGAAGAAGAGAAATATCCAAACAAATCCGAGATCAATGAAATTGAAAAAAAAGGATCATTCAGAAAATTAATGAAACAAGGAGTTGGTTTTTTGAAAAAATAAATAAAATAGATAAACCATTGGCCAGACTACCAAGGAACAGAAAAGTAAAATCTCTAGTAACCTCAATCGGAAATGATAAAGGGGAAATAACAACTGATCCCACAGAGATACAAGAGATCATATCTGAATACTACCCAGAATACTGAATCATCTCTGAATACTACCCAGAATACTGATCATCTCTGAATACTGCCCAGAAATTTGACAATGTGAAGGAAATGGATCAATATTTGAAATCACACCCTCTCCCTAGACTCAGCCAGGAAGAAATGGAGCTCCTGAACAGACCAATTTCAAGCATTGAGATCAAAGAAACTATAAACAATCTTCCAACCAAAAAATGCCCTGATCCAGATGGCTTCACTCCAGAATTCTATCAAACCTTCAAGGAAGAGCTTATTCCTGTACTGCAGAAATTATTCCAAAAAATTGAGGAAGAAGGAATCTTCCCCAATACATTCTATGAGGCAAACATCAATCTGATACCAAAACCAGGAAAAGACCCAAACAAACAGGAGAATTTCAGACCAATCTCACTCAGGAATATAGATGCAAAAATTCTCAACAAAATCCTAGCCCATAGATTACAGCTTATCATCAAAAAAGTCATTCATTATGATCAAGTAGGCTTCATCCCAGGGATGCAAGGCTGGTTCAACATACACAAGTCCATAAACGTTATCCACCATATTAACAGAGGCAAAAATAAGGTCACATGATCCTCTCAATAGATGCAGAAAAAGCATTTGATAAAATCCAGCATCCTTTTCTAATTAGAACACTGAAGAGTATAGGCATAGTTGGCACATTTCTAAAACTGGTTGAAGCTATCTATGACAAACCCACAGCTAATATTTTACTGAATGGAGTAAAACTGAAAGCTTTTCCTCTTAGAACTGGAAACAGAAAAGGTTGTCCTCTGTCACCTTTACTATTCAACATAGTGCTGGAAGTTCTAGCATACAATTAGGCAAGACAAGGAAATAAACGAAATCCAAATGGGAGCAGAGGAGGTCAAACTCTCCCTCTTTGCTGATGACATGATCTTATACTTAGAGAACCCCAAAGACTCAACCACAAGACTCCTAGAAGTCATCAAAAAATACAGTAATGTTTCAGGATATAAAATCAATGTCCACAAGTCAGTAGCCTTTGCATACACCAATAACAGTCAAGATGAGAAGCTAATTAAGGACACAACTCCCTTCACCATAGTCTCAAAGAAAATGAAATACCTAGGAATATACCTAACGAAGGAGGTGAAGGACCTCTATAAAGAAAACTATGAAATCCTCAGAAAGGAAATAGCAGAGGATATTAACAAATGGAAGAACATACCATGCTCATGGCTGGGAAGAATCAACATTCTTAAAATGTCTATACTTCCCAAAGCAATCTACCTATTCAATGCCATTCCTATCAAAATACCAACATCGTACTTTTGAGATTTGGAAAAAATGATTCTGCGTTTTGTATGGAACCAGAAAAAACCCCATAAGCTAAGGCAGTTCTTATTAATAAAAATAAAGCTGGGGGCATCAGCATACCAGATTTTAGTCTGTACTACAAAGCCATAGTGGTCAAGACAGCATTGGACTGGCACAAAAACAGAGACATAGACACTTGGAATCGAATTGAAAACTAAGAAATGAAATTAACATCTTACAACCACCTAATCTTTGATAAACCAAACAAGAACATACCTTGGGGGAAAGACTCCCTATTCAATAAATGTTGTTGGGAGAACTGGATGTCTACATGTAAAAGACTGAAACTGGACCCACACCTTTCCCCACTCACAAAAATTGATTCATGATGGATAAAGGACTTAAATTTAAGGCATGAAACAATAAAAATCCTCCAAGAAAGCATAGGAAAAACACTGGAAAATATTGGTCTGGGGAAAGACTTCATGAAGAAGACTGCCATGGCAATTGCAACAACAAAAATAAACAAATGGGACTTCATTAATCTGAAAAGCTTCTGTACAGCTAAGGAGACAATAACCAAAGCAAAGAGACAACCTACACAATGGGAAAGGATATTTGCATATTTTCAATCAGACAAAGGCTTGATAACTAGGATCTATAGAGAACTCAAATTAAACCACATGAAAAAAGCCAACAATCCCATATATCAATGGGCAAGAGACATGACACTTTTACACTGCTGGTGGGACTGCAAACTAGTACAACCTTTCTGGAAGGAAGTATGAAGAAACCTCAAAGCACTCAAGCTAGACCTCCCATTTGATCCTGCAATACCATTACTAGGCATCTACCCTGAAGGAAAAAAATCCTTTTATCATAAGGACACTTGTACTAGACTGTTTATTGCAGCTCAATTTACAATCGCCAAAATGTGGAAACAGCCTAAATGCCCACCAACCCAGGAATGGATTAACAAGCTGTGGTATATGTATACCATGGAATACTATTCAGCCATTAAAAAAAATGGAGACTTTACATCATTCGTATTAACCTGGATGGAAGTGGAAGACATTACTCTTAGTAAAGCATCACAAGAATGGAGAAGCATGAATCCTATTTACTCAATTTTGATATGAGGACTATTAATGACAATTAAGGTTATTGGGGGGGGAAGCAGAAACAGGGACAGATTGAGGGGATGGGGCCTTGGTGTGTGTCACACTTTATGGGAGCAAGACATGATTGCAGGAGGGACTTCACCTAACAATTGCAATCAGTGTAACCTGGCTTATTGTACACTCAATGAATCCCCAACAATAAAAAAAAGAAAGAAATTGTCTCAAGAATTTAACAAATTTAAAGACAAAACCACCAAAGATTTTGATGCACTGAAACAAGAATTTGCAGCCCTCAAATATCTGAAAAATACAGTAGAATCCCTCAGTAACAGAGTGGAGCAAGCAGAAGAAAGGATTTCTCACATTGAAGACAAAGCCTTTGAACACTCCCAACCTCTCAAAAAGGAAGAGAAATGGAGAGCAAAAACGACTCATTCTCTCAGACAGCTCTGAGATCATTCAAAGAAGGCTAATATCCGCCTCATTGGAATCCCTGAAAGTGATGACGAGGCCTCACAAGGCACAGAGGCACTTCTCCATGAAATTATGAAAGAGAATTTTCCAGACATGCCAAGAGACTCTGAAATTCAAATAGAAGACAGTTTCAGAACCCCCAGCATGACCCAATCCCAGTAAGACATCCCCCAGGCATATCATAATTAATTTCACTAAAGTTAGTATGAAGGAGAAAATTCTGAAAGCAGCCAGATGTAATAAACCCATTACCTACAAAATGAAGGATATTAGAATGACTGCAGATCTCTCTGCTGAAACTATTCAAGCCAGAAGAGGGTGGTCATTGGCTTTTATTCTCCTAAAGCAAAATAACTCTCAACCCCGGATCCTGTATCCAGCTAAACTGAGTTTCATTTATTATGGAGAAATTAAATGCTTTAATGACATTCATATGTTGAAGAAATTTGCCATACCCAAATTAGCTTTTCAGGATATACTCAGACCTATCCTCCATAATGACCAGCCCAATCCTCTACCACAAAAGTAAACTCGCTCAGAAACTTTTGATCAAACTCCGACTTCCACAATGGCAGAAGGATAAAAAATGTCCTCTGGACTTTTCAAAAACTCAATACCCAAAATTTTACCAGACTTATTAATATTCTCCATTAATGTGAATGGCTTAAACTATCGTCTAAAGAGGCACAGGTTAGCAGACTGGATACAAAAACTCAGGCCAGATATTTGCTGCATACAAGAGTCACATCTTACATTAAAAGATAAATATAGACTCAGGGTGAAGGGATGGTTGTCCATATTTCAGGCAAATGGTAATCAGAAAAAAGCAGGTGTTCCAATTCTTTTTGCAGAGACAATAGGTTTTAAACCAAAGTTTTACCCAATGTACTCAGCCCTACTATGAAACTAATTTAGGGTTTTCACATGAAAGCTATAACCCAGTTACAACCTAAGAATAGGGGGAAGGGGGAAAGGGAGGTATTTTAATACCTTACTTTGCACTTGAGGAACATGTGGTTCTTGAGGAAGGGACAGTTTCATAATTCACACACCTACAGAGGCCAGAGAAATAAAATAAGTTTGGGTCAGATAAGGGATATTTTAGATATGTTACAGAAAATGTGTGACTTTCCCCTTTAAGAAAAGCAGAGCAAACACGTTAATTAATGGCAAATAGCACATGCCCTCAGTGACATGAAAAAGAGTGAGGAAGGTGGAACCAGGTACCATTGTACCCATTTGCCCAGCAGACAGTGTGTTAGTAGAAAGGGGCTCTAATATTAGCTCAGCCATGGTCAGAAATGAAAATTGATGACCAATATTCCTTATGACCATAAATGTAAAAATCCTCCAGACTACTAGCAAACCTAATTAAACACTATATTAGATATTAAAAGCATTGCAAACCATGACCAATTACAATTTATCGGAAGAAACCAAGAGTGATTTTATATAAAATATTCAATCAGTAAAATATTTCACATTATTAAAATAGTGAAAAAATCATACTATCATATTAATTGATATAGAAATGAAACTTGATAAAAATCCCTGCCATGACAAAAATTCTCAAGAAACTAGAAATAGAAGGTAATTTCCTCAAAATGATAAAATGTATGAAAAAATGATAACTGACATCATACTGAATGTTGAAAGGCTGACAGCTTTCCCCCAAAATCAAGACAAAGACAAAATTCCAGCTTTTTCCACCCCAAGTCAACACAAGCTGGAAGTACAAGAAAAAGAAGTAAAAGGCATCCAAATCTGAAGGGAAGAAATCCAACTATCTTCATCCACAGAAGCCATTCTCATATACAAAAAATTACAAAATATCCCTGAGAAAGTTAGGATGCCTAATAAATAAAATCAGTAAAGATTCAGGGTGAAAGATCAACATGAAAAATTAATCATGTTCCTGAATACCAAAAATGTACAACATAAAAATTAAATTAATAAAACAATTCTATACACAGCAGAATCTGAAAAAACACTAAATTTAAATTAGAAGAGGAAGGACTTGTATACTGAAAACCACAAACAATACTGAAATAAATTAATGAAGACCTAAATAAATGGGAAGATAATCCTACTTGCTGGGTAGGAAGAATTAATTTTTATGAAGATGTCAATACTACCATCATGCAACTATAAATTCAGTCCCACAGATTCAGTGTGGCTTCTATAAAAACTTCTAGCAGCCTCTTTTGTGAGCATCAAGAAGCCAATCATCAAAATCAGAAGGGATTGCTGGGATCCCAAAGGGCCAAACAACCTTCGATAAAGAAAAACAATGTTGGAGGACTCACATTTCCCAACCTCAAAACTTACTAAAACGCAACAGTAATCAAAACAATCTACTACTGGCATAACAAGACATGCCGACCAATTAAACATAGCTAAGAGTTCTGAGATAAATCCATGCATCCACAATCAATTGATTTTTGACAAGGATGTCCAGACCATTCTTTGGAGAAAATATAGTCTTTTAAGCAGATGACTCTGGAACAACTAAATTTCCACAAAGTATAAACTTGGACCCCTACCTATTACCATATAGAAATATCAACTCAAAATGTACCTATTTCCCCAATATCAGATCTAAAACTACACAGCTGTCAGGAAAAAACATCGAAGTATACCCACATGACTTTGGCAGTGGCAACGAATTTTAGTCATGACACTAAAACATGAGTAACAAAAGAAAAAATGAATAATTTCGATCTTATGCTAATTAAATCCTTTTCTTCTTCAAAAGAAATTTATCAAGGAATTAAAACATCAGTCTGTACAATGGGAAAATATTTCAAAACCATACATCTGATCAGGATTTCATATCTGGAATAAACAATGAATTCCCATAATTCAACTTCAAAAAGGCAAATAACCCAATTTTAAAAAAACAGGCAAAGGACTCAAGTAGACATTGCTCCAAGACAATGTACAAATGATTAATAAGGATATGAAAAGATGACCAACAACATTATTCTTCAGGGAAATAGAAATCAAAATTTCATTAAGAAACCACTTCACTCTTACTAGGCGAGCTATTAAAAAAAAAAAAAAAAACAGAAAATCACACGTGTTGGTGAGCATGTAGACAAATCAGAAGCCTCATACTCTGCTGGAAGGAATGTAAAACAGTGCAGCTCCTGTGGAAAACAGGTTACTTAGAAAGCTAAACATAGAATACACTATGATCTAGGAGTTCTACTTCTAAGTATATACACAAAATAATTAAAATCATACATTCCTACAGAAACTTGCATACAAATGTTCATGGCAGCATCATTCAAAATAGCTGAAAAGTATAATTATGAATGAATAAAGAAAATGTGGTCTCTGCATACAATGGAATATCTGGAATATGATTTAGCTATAAAAAGGAATGGAGTTCTGTCATATGATACAACATGAGTGAACTATGAAAATATGATGCAAAGTGAAATAAGCCACACAAAAATAAACTAATAATGGAGATTTCCATTTACATCAAATATCTAGAATAGGAAAATTCAGAGGCAGAAAGTAGGAAAGTAGATTGTGGTTTCCAGAGATCGGGGAAGAGAAGAGGGTAGGGAGTTACTGTTTAATGGGTACAGAATTTCTGTTTGGTGAGAAGAAAAAACTTGGGAAACACACAGTGGTGATAAGTGCACAAAATTTGAAAGTAATTAATGTCACTAAATCACACTTAAAAATAGTGAGGGTGGCAAATTTTATAGTATATATTTGAGCACACTTTTAAAATATGTTATTCTGCAAAGCAGACTCTAATCAGAATCATCTGTGCTAGAGAGGGCATTGGCTTGTTATTACATGTCCAAATCCATTGCTTAATAATCTTCCTTGCATGTTTCACCACTTCAAACACCTCTCTTCAGCTGCACCGCCAATTCTCTCTCCTTTAACCACTTTTACCAGTCTCAACAAAGGAGGGCCATTCTCCCCTAAATTAAGAGTAATTCAGTTCAGCAGTGAATCTTTTCCCTAGAGTATGTTTAAATTCTTTTAGGTACTACTGGCCCTCTGTGGATTTAAGCCTTGACAGTGGCCATCATTAGTTGTTTGTAATGATGGTTCTAATTAGTCAACTAGTAGCCATAGCTACTATACAATAATAGTACAAAACAATTACACTATAAAGATTACACACCCAGTCAGTATTTTGAAAATCACAGGGCTATCCATACAGGAAAAAATGATGAAGGAAACTACCTTTATAACCGTGCGAGTATACGAGGGTTGTCAGGAAATTATCCATACATTGTTAATACAATACTATTACATGGCTGGATACTTTCCAGAAGGCCTTTGTACATTCCAGTAATTTTAATTTCCTTAAAAAAATTTGTGTTTTACATTCAACCCAAATCTTCTTCTATGCTCATATGTCCATTCATTCATTTTTTTTAATTACAAGTTTGTAATTGTAATTTGTTACATTGTGTCCCCAGTGTAAAGCTAAGCGTTGAGGGCACAGCAATGGAGTAGAGAAAAGTACATCCTATGCTCAAAAGGTTGACACGCTGAGGCATTTAAGAGGCCTGACCAGGCTCACACTTCTCTGAGCAAGGGGATACATTCTTCTCAAGGCCCCAGAGCAAATGTTTATTCTCTTTGGTAAATAAGGCCAGGGTGGCCCATGGGTCATGCCGAGGTCTTCTGATTTCTTACCCCATGAGAGGAAAACTCTGTTCTCAGGAACAAGAAAACCTAGGCTCAGAGTCCTGTTGCTGTCACATCCAGCCTATCCAGATTGTCTCCTCCTGCCCCCTATTCACAAGACTTCAGGACATGGTGGGAGAGTGAGTAGTAGGGTTTGGGACTTTAGAATAGTCCTACATCAATACAGGGCAAGTATTTCAGTAGAATGAGCCCAGGCTTTAGAGTCAGTGAGAACTGAAAAGGACTCCCTGGCCTTCAGTAAATTCCTTATGTTCTGCAAGTCTCTGCTCCCTTCCCCTGTATCACAGTGACAGTTATCCCCACAGAGCAAGGGATGCTGAGAATCAGAGATCATGCAGCTGGTGCTCAAGTCTCTCTCTGTTCCCAGGGACACCAGTGTAGGGTTTCTGAATATGATCCAACCATCCTAGCCTGGAAAACAGAATTCACACTGATCAATGGAAAAGAAAGGAATCTTCCATTATCCTGTGACTTGGTGACCCTGACCCCAAACTTGCTGATCTCGCTATTGCCCTGGCCAGCCTGATTCTGTTCTGGCTCCATGGCTTCCCCGCTTGCAGAAACCCCTTCTCCATCTACATCTCAGTCTAGGTGGGGCCCCTTGCTCTTCCTCTGCTTCCACATTACCAGTTCCCTGAAGAAACGCACCAACTTTTTCCATCTCCATCCTTATCCACCATTCTTTCCTCACTGTAATGCTCTCTTCCTCCCTTTCAGCACTGAGCATGCTGAGTCCCATTAGCAAAGAGCACTGCCTATCAGCCCTGTGGCCCCTCTGGTACTGCTGCTGCTACCTGGGACACCTGTCAGCTGTTGTATGTGCCCTGTCCTGGGCCCTGACCCTCCTAAAGAACAGACTCAACAGATATTTGGGCTTGAGGTACACGAGGATGGTTGGTGTCAGGCACCTCACTTTTCCAGATGCACATGGCTGATTTCTGTGTGTGTATGTGGTTCTCTCTGGGGCCACCCAGGCCCTGCTGGACAGATCTTGTGTGTCACCAACCAACACAGCTGACCGGGCTGAATTGGACCTTCATGTTCATGGTGCTGGTTTTCCTCCTCTGTGGGCTACACACAAGCATCTGCTGGTTTGTACTGAACTGGATTCAGAATTATTTTCATACTTTATCTTAATCTGTTTTCAATTCCCTATCCTCTGTTGACAGCAACGCCAGCCCCATCAGTTACTTCTTTGTGGGCTCCTTTAGGCAGTGGCAGTAGGAAGGGCTCTCTGCAGGACACTGCTGGGCAGGGGGCTGAATGTGGAGGCTGCCATCCTCAGGCTTTAGGTGGGTGCAGTGAGAAAAAGCATCTGCTCTGGCCAGTCAAATGTGACTCTGAGAGAGAACACAGCCTTGTTACTCTTGACAGTTACCTGCTCTCCTCTCGGCCTCCTACCTCTGAAATGCCTTACTGATTCTCCAGTGTATTCAAAAGGACTTTTTAACCTGGCCTTTTAAGTTCGTAAGAAGGCAGTAGCCTGAAAGGAAACTGTCTCCAATTCTTCTTGGCATTACTAATAAATTTATCATGTTATCTTTCTCTTAATCTGTCTTACTGATTGCATTTCCATTCCAATTTTTATTGCAACAAAAATAATCCAATTTATCTAACATGTATCCTCTGTCACTTCTGCCAGGCAGAAAGTTTTTTGAAGTAGGCAAGAAATGATAAATAAGGTCTGGAAAGATGAAAATGGGAGAGGAGGCAATCCATAATGGCTTTGTTAATAACAGTACAGAGGTGCTTTAAGGAACAGAGATGAATACATAAATGAACTTCTTTCCTTGCGCCATCCCAAGCATTTGGTTATGGTTGCAAGATCCCTCACTTAAGATGGATTATAAGGCCTGAATGCTCCCAATATTGTCTGTCATGGCCTTGAAGTGATAGGGGTTGGCATCAGTTTGAAGTTAACTCTACAATAATGTGCAGTCTGGGGATGGCCAGATAGACCAGCCAGCAGGACAAGTTAAAAATACATCGTTCTGCTCACCCAAAATTGGGCCAACACTGCAACGGCAACAAACACAGGTCATAAAAAAACCCAGGGAGGTGAAACAAGAAGTGGGGAGTTTTAGGGGGAGGAGAAAGAAGCAGTGGAGCACACGCACTTCTCCAACGTACTCGTTTTGCCTACAGAAGGCCCAAATTGAGAAGAGAGAAAATAGTTCATCTTTCAATTAAATTCCATCTTTTATTCCCTACATAAAAATTGAACATTAAAGACTTGTTATGAATAATAGCTTATGAGTGGGTAAGGAGTTATCAAAACTCTCCTATTCAAACTTTGTATGTTACCTGGCAAAACTTTTGTAATGCAGTCTCTACAGAGTCATTACCTTTTGGTAAATTCTCCTGTTTTAACAGCCTACTACACATGTGAAAGAATAATGGCTATGGGGTTCAGATGTGTGGAGGAGTTCAGGGAAAAAAGAGATGCAGGGTTCACCCTTATACCGGTAAAATTTCATTTATTCAATTTTAAAAGAGATTGGAGGGAAACATGATAAAAATTTCGTATGTGCTTCATTGCAGTAGGGGGGTGTGAATGCTTATTATATTACATGGTGGCCTGTGTGCCTGATTTACAAACTGCTCCAGCATACTACTGCCTCTGTTCTTGGTGACTTCAGCATCCACAGAGGTAATCAATCCAACTAACTGATCTTTCTCTTGTTCTTTAATTTTCATTCTGAATTGGTTGAAGACTAACAAGAAGTTACAAACACAGAAGATAGTTCCTGTATACCCATCACCCAGCCTACACCCCGGTGAAATTTTACCTAAATAGTATATTATCAAAACTAGGAGGTGGAGATTGGTTGAACTCAGTTACCTATGAAACCAGTCATACCACATTTCATCACTATTTACATGCACTTATTTTTTTCAGGAGTGGGATATGCCTGTGTATGTGGTTTCATATTGTTATTCATGTGTGGAGTCAGATCACCACCATGACACTGAAGAGTTGCTGAAATTTCCCACTGTATTATCTGCTGATGTGCCTTTCAGCCCATTCCTTTGCCTTCTCTCTCGTACAAGAAATGGGCTCTGAACATTTCTGAACTGTTTCTTTACCACAAAGAGCTCCCTTGGGCTGTCCCTGTGAAGATGTACAACTCATACCCCTTCCAAAACCCTCTAACCACTAATTTGTCCTGTATCTATAATTGATGATTTTGAAAGTGTTATATAAATGGATTTATACACCACCTTAACTTTAACTTTGAGTTATTTCACTTAGCGTAATGTCCTCAAGATCCATCCAAGTTATTGCAGGTAGAGTTATTTGTATTTTATTTACCATTTTACTTTCTCTCTGGCAGTGTATGAAAGATCTTAGCGTTTAAAACAATCACTTTTTGATATCTTAGCCACTTAAGTGGCCTATAGTGGTACCACATTGTGATTTTAATTGACATTTTCCTAATAGCTAGTGATATAGAACATCTTTTCATGTGTTATTTGCCGCCCATCTCTCTCCTTTGGTGAAACATCTGTTTAAATCTCTGGCCCTACTTGAATCCAACTCTCCACGCAGTCAATGTCTATTCCCAGGGAGCTGACTGTAGCTGGAGAACAACACCCAACCATGCCCAGCGTTTGCACTTTCAATTGATGATTTTGACCCTTAAATTTCCGCTTAGTTTTCCTGAGCAATCACATAATATTTCTATAACTGCCCCTCAGTGTCCAAAGGGAATACTTCATGCCATCTCCTCCTTCTGAAACTGCCTCCTCACCCTTTTATCACTCTCAGGTGGTGCTCAGCTGAGAACTTTTGCACTGTATTATCTCCTGATGTGCCTTTCAGCCCATTACTTTGCCTTCTCTCTCATGCAAGGAATGGGCTCTGAACATTCCTGATGGAAATCCGTCTTTCCACTGTGTGCTGTTCATGTGCCCCCTCCCCAAATAAACACTTCAGATAATTACTGCCTCTCTATTCTGGTCTTCAGTGTGTTCTTCCATAATAGACTGTTTCTTTACAGTTCAAACAGGTTATCTCATTTCCTGAATAAAAGACCTCCAAAATGCACATTCCCCTCCTTCCATGGCCTGATTTTTCTTCATTCCTTTAAAGAAAACATCATCAGAAGGGTTTTCTATAGTCATTATCTTCATTTCCTCACTATCACCTGCCCTTCATTTCTTCTCATATCTCTATCTCCATTTCTTCACTAGATCATTGAATATTTTCCTTCTTTTAAAATTTATTTTTGAATCAGTAATATAGTGACAAGTTCTGAATAAAAATGTTTAAATGAATACACTGAAAATTATCATCCCACTTCAGGGCTTCAGGCATTCTTGCCTTCTTATCAAATGAATGCAGTAATTTATTCATTTTTTAAGCTTTTTGGAAACATTTAATGCTAACACTGCTATATGCCTATACTAACATAATAACCAACATGTACCAATAACAAAAGATGATTACAAGTCCTATAATTATGGAGTCCAACCTGATTTGACTATTACAATTTTAAAACAGTTTTCCCTTTCTTAAAATATGTATACATGTATTCGGCACCCTCTGTGTAAGTGTGAGTTTGTGTGTGTGTGTGTGGCACCCTCTGTGTGTGTGTATATATATGTATGTATGTCCATAAACTCAATAGATATGTTGAATATATATATATATATTCTCCCTCATATACAATACACATTGGTCTACATCATGTTTAATTTAACCTACCTTGGAGGTCCTTCCTTTCATATCAGGTTGTTGATCTTTTCGTATATTATCCACTTACTATTCCATTGCAGAAACGGACCATAATTTATACAGTACTGGTGGCCATTTTGGCTGTCTCCTATCTCTTATTGCAAGTAATGCTATATTTATTAACTTTGTACATGCTACATTTATTAACTTTTGCCTCTGGAGAACACATAAGTGTATTTCTGGGATGAATTCTTAGATGAGGAATTGCAGGGAGAAAAGTATAGTACTTTATATGTTTGTATCTGTTAAAAATTGCCCTCCTTAGAGGGTGCATACCTCTGTATTCCCACCAGAGAAGAGTGAAAATCCCTGGTCCCCACCATCTCCACACAGTATGTTCTCAAACTTTTTGGGCTTTTATATGGGAGTAAATTAAATATGATTCTGAGTAATTTTAATTTTAATTTTATTAGACTTGGGTTTCTTACCCTCCATATGTTTAAAAGCCATCTTTATTTTTGAGAAATTAGGAATTCATGACCTATATGATTTTGACATTGGATTATAAATTTTAAATCATCATTTTGCAGAACCATTCAAGAAATAAACTAAATTAGAATTTTGGCTATGATATGTTACCAATATTTTCCCAGTAGTTCATATTTTGACCAATATGTTTCATGCCATGCCAAAAAAAGTTTTTCTTTTTGTCCTTATTAATATATCTGTAATGTGTTCTATATTTTGTGCTAAAATTTGAAAGTGTATGCCCCACTCCCAGTTAAAATCAATTATTCTATGTTTTCTCCAGATACTATGTGCATTGTATTTTCCTTATTAATTTTTAATTGTTTAGTATTCTAGGGTTTATTCAAAAATCACAAAAAAGCAAGTCTTCAACTTTATTTCATTTTAGAACATCAATGAGTTGTCATAATCACATTCACTGGCAAACCCATGTTTAACCCAATATTTGATTAACAATTGTTACCATGTATAGGCATACCTTGGAGATATTACAAGGTTGTTTCAGAGCATTGGCATAAAACAAATATTACAATAAAGTGAATCCTATAAATGTGGTGGTTTTCTAGAGCATTAAAAGTTATGATTACACTCTACTTAGTCTGTTAAGTGGGCAATAGCATTATGTCTTTAAAAATGTATATACCTTAATTTAAACATACATGATTAATAAAAAATGCTAAGTATCTTTAGAGCCTTCTGTAAGTCTCAATTTTTTTGCCAGAGTAAGGTCTTGTCTCTATGTTGATGGCTACTAACTGATCAGAGTCGTGGTGGCCAAAGCTTTGGGTGGCTGTGGTAATTTCTTAAAATAAGAAAACCATGAAATTCAGTGGATTGATTGACTCTTCAGAAATAATTTCACTGTAGCACGAAGTGTTCTTTGATAGCATTTTACCCACAGCAGAATTACTTTCAAATTTGGAGTCAATCCTCTCAAACTTTGCCACTGCTAAAAAATCAAGGTTATGTTATACTCTAAATCAGGGGTTCTCAACCTTCCTAATGCCGTGGCCCTTAAATACAGTTCCTGTGGGTCACAACCCACAGGTTGAGAACCACTGCTCTAAATCCTTTGTTCTCATATCAATGACGTTCATAGCTTCTTCACCATCATTAGAATACATCTTGAGAAACCATCTATAAACTTGCTTATCAATAAGAAGCACTCATCATCCATTCGTGTTTTATCATGAGGTTGTAACAAGTCATTCACACTTAGGCTCTATTTCTTGCACACTTCTCTTTCTATTTGTACCACATCTGCAGTTAGTTTCTCCACTGAACTCTTGAACCCCTCAGAGTTCATCCCTGAGGGTTGAAATCAACTTTTTCCATACTTCTGATAATGTTTATGATTTGGCCATTTCCAATGAATCAGAAATGTTCTTAAAAGCATCTAGAATTATGAATCCTTTCAAGAAGGTTTAAAATTTGCTTTTCCCAGGTGCATCAAAGAAACCAACATTTAAGGCAGCAGTAGCCTTATATCAAGTATTTCCTAAATAATAAAAGGTATAAGGAAAAATTATCCCTTCATCTGGGCTGCAGAATGGTGCTGTGTTGTTAGCAGGCATGAAAACAACACTAATCTCCCTTTCCATCTCTATCAGAGTTCTTGAGTGACCAGGTGCATTTTCAGTGAGCAGTAATGGCTTGCAAAGAATCCTTTTCGGAACAGGAGATCTCAATTCTGGGACTAAAATACTCAGCAATTCATGATGTAAACAGACATCCTGTCATCCAGCCTTTTTTGTTCCAAATATAAAGCACAGAGTAGATTTACCATAATTTTTAAGGGTTCTATGATTTTCAAAATGATAAAAATCAGCATTAGCTTCAAATCTAAAAGTCACTAGCTGCATGAAGCCCTAACTAGGGAGTCGGCAATGTCCACTAAACATGTGAGGCCACATTGACTTCTCCTCTCCAGCTGTGAAGGTCCTGGATGTCATCTTCTTCCACTAGAAGGCTCTTTAATCTACATGAAATACGTCTTGTTTATCATAGCTCCCAACTCTCTTACCTGGATTTTCAGGATAACTTGCTGCAGCTTCTTGTCGGCACTTGTGCCTTCACTTTGTGTTGTTATGCTATGAACATGGCTTCTCTACTCAAACCTCACAAACGATCTCCCTCAGTTTCAACTTTTCTGTGAAGATTCCTCACATCTCTCAGCCTTTGTCCTATTAAAGAGAATTAGTGCTCTGCTATGGATTAGGCTTCTTTTAATGGAATGTTGCAGCTGTTTTGTGCCTTATCCAGCCCACTAAATCTTCCTCTATATCAGCCACAAGGCTGTTTCATTTTATTATCATCTTTTAAATGAAAATTCATGCTTTAATTGATTTGTAATTTTCGTGGGTATTTCTATATCTTTGAAATACCACTTTTAATGTACTTCATGAACTTTTATTTTACATTCACAATTTGCTCAACTGTTACTGGTGCAAGAGGCCTAGCTGTCTGCCTATTTCAGCTTTTGACATGCCTCCCTCACTAAGCTTAACCATTTCTAACCTTTCATTTCAAGGATGATATGTGGAACACTTCCTTTCACTTGAACACTGAGAGGCCATGGTAAGGATGTTAATTGGTTTAATTTTAATATTGTGTCACAGGAAATAGTGAAGCCCCAGGAGAGAAAAGAAGATGTGGAAATGGCCTTGGTGAAGCAGTCAGAACACACATAACATTTATCAATTAGGTTCCTAGGCTCACATGGTATATTTTATGGTGTCCCCAAACGGTTACAATAGTAACATCAAAGATCACTGATCCCAGATCATAACTGATATAACAATTTAAAAGTTTAAAATATTGACCGAATTACCAAATGTGACACAGATACACAAAGTGAACCCCTACTGCCAGAAAAATGTTGGGAGTAAATTTTCCAAACACATGGTTGCTATAAGCATCCAGAAGATACAGTAGAGATTCATTTTCTCTTACTTCCGCTGCCTGTTTTTATACCTAGAAATGATGTTGCTAGTTTGTCCAGTAACATGACCTACAGCCTCTTGCCTCACTGTCATCTCATGTGAGGTGCTATTTTAATTGACATCTGATTGTCCTGGTGTAGGAGACTGTGCACCAAGCTTATGGAAGTGGTCACCAGCTCTTGAGGGAGGTGCTGGGAGTGTGACGATCTTCTAGCTGGCATGGAGATGTTTGCCTGCCCAGAGACAAGCCCTAAAACAGCTGCAGGTGTTAATGAGAGAATAGTGATTGCTTGTTAGCAAGCAGGTGTTATACATCGGACGTTCGTGGTGCAGCAGAGTGGGAGTCCAGCCCAGGGAGCGATCATTAAGCACATAGCTCCAGTACATGGGTCCCCCACACCTGTTGTATAATGCTTCAATAAAAGGCCACAGCAGAGGTGGCTCAGGGCTGTCCCTGGAATATGGGAAGCCCTCTTCTTGCAGGCATTTGAACCAACATAGTGGTGACAAAGGTGGATAGTGGACACGCACCAACATAATGGCACCCCAGATGGGTCAGTGGACCTCTGGCAAATAGCAAAATGTATGTGGAGTCATTTTGTTCATCTCGGTGATGTGTCTGAGTTGGCAACAGAGGGGGGGCGTCACTCAGAGTAAGTGGACCTCTGGCAAATAGTAAAAATGACAACAGAGGGGGATGTCACTCAGGGTAAGTGGACTTCTGGCAAACAGCAGTATGTATGTGGAGTCATTTTGTTCATCTCGGTGACGTGTCTGTGTTTGTTTGTCAAATTGTGAGAGTTCATTCTGTAAATCAAAGGAATTCCTATAAAGTAGAGATATCTTGTGGCAAACAGTAAAGAAAAGAAACCAAAAGAAAGAACCCCGCTGGGAGTAAATGGGACCTTTTGGCAAACAATAAAAAAGTGTTTAATTTCGAGCGGCACCTGTGGCTCAGTGGGTAGGGCGCTGGCCCCATATGCCGAGGGTGGTGGGTTCAAACCCAGCCCTGGCCAAACTGCAACAAAAAAATAGCCGGGCGTTGTGGCAGGCGCCTGTAGTCCCAGCTGCTCGGGAGGCTGAGGCAGGAGAATCGCGTAAGCCCAGGAGTTGGAGGTTGCTGTGAGCTGTGTGAGGCCACGGCACTCTACCGAGGGCGATAAGGTGAGACTGTCTCTTAAAAAAAAAAAAAAAAAAAAGTGTTTAATTTCATTTAGGGAACTTAACAGTAACTTGAAAGAGCCTGAGGCACAAAATATAATTTAAAAGCGTTTATTGGAGCCAAAGTGGGAATAACTGCCTAAAAGAATCAGAATTCAGATTAATTAGGCAGAAGACTGATTGAAAAGCCTCACAGTTAAAACTGCTAAATGCCGTAATGGTAGAAAGCTAGGCCATGTGAGAAAGTGCTGGAGGAGGAATTGCAATCACAATGGCCACTTGTCATTTAACAAAGAGAATGCAAACCTTCAGGTGTATGCCCTATGGGTAGAAAAGGGTTCCACTGGCCAAATGAATGCCGCTTTCAGTCTAATAGGAATGGAATACCTTTGCAGCAGAAAAACTGTCAGGCTGAACCTGGGGCCCACTGGCAAAAAATGTGAGTATGGAGATCTAAACAATTCATTTCCTGTAAATAAAAACCTGAGATGTCTGAATGGGAACCTGGTAATGTGTTAACCTGGTAATGTGGTACCTTGGGATTGAGGTTTTGCTTATATCATTACAGAACAGCAGAAAGCAATGCCTATCTGCTGGATCGAACCTCCACATGAGCAACAAACCGCGCCAGTCTTAAGGATGTTCTAAGTAACATCTAATTATATGTCTATAAATGTTGATTTACTGAGTAGTTGATGGATAGCAAAACACATCTGTGACTATTGTTGCTTGTTTAGGTAATCTTTTCTCTCTCTCCCTCCTGCTAAGCCAGTTGTACACAGGAGGTTCAAATATAAGGTAAAGAGAGATAAGAAATATAAAAAGGGAAAAGAAATATATAAGAAAAAGGCAGTCAATAACAGGCGTTCCTCATTTAGTTTCTTCACTTCTCTCCTGTGTTTCTCTTTCCAAATCCTAATCACCTCTTCTGTGGAGTGGTTTGGAAAAAGCAGACAAAAAGTCTTTAGACTCAGAGGTGAGAGAAGCCTTTGTCAGATCGACACCCCCTGTCCCTTTAAGGCAGTAAACGTTCTATGTGGAAGGGAAGGATTGTAAAGGACAAAAAGACCAAAAGTTTCTATAACCTCTTCATTTCAAACTATTCCTTGGTAAAATAGTATAATTCACTTAACTTTATGCCAAGGGAGGATCCTGCCCTCAGTGTGCCAGACTTTGGGCACCCCAGAGACAAATATGGGGAAATTAAACCAGACTAACAAATGACAGTGGAGGAAAAATAGATAAACTAAATTCTTTATTTATATGGCTATCCTGCACCTATGGTTAGCCCAACTCTTTCAGGTTTGTACCTAATCTGTGTCCTGCCTGAGGGCCTGGACATGGACTGAAGGAGGAAAAGACACTTGGGAGATAGTGAACCCTTTGCAGACAGCAAGAGGGAATAACAAAGGGGAATCAATATTGGACAAGTGAACTTTGAACCATTTAGGGGAACTCCATTTGAAACAAGGCCTGGATTCAACTAGTAAAGGAAAAACTCGACAAGAAAAGCCAAACCTTTGTTCGTCAGGTAACACAAATTATAATAGATGAAATGAAAATTGTAAATTCTCTCAGCCAAAGCTTTTCTCAGTTTGCAATACCTTTATAGGATGCGTCAGCCTCTAGCCACAGACTAAGATATTAAAAGGATAATTAGAAAACACTAAGACTAGCTCTAGATCTGTACATTTGGCAAATAAGAGAACCAATTCCTTGTAAGATACAAACTACTAAAGCACATTTCAAAGATACCATTATTTTCATTTACTGTGAAACTTGGATCAACCTCCTCTGAGGAACCCCTAGCTGCCCCCCTATATCAACATCCAGTTTCAGCAGGAAGTAGTTTGGAGCAGTCAGTGTCCTTTTTCCCTAGTGGCAATTAAGAGATTCTGTTCAGAAAGGAAGGATTGATATGGGGTTCCACCACGCAGGGAGCCCCCCATTCTCTAGGCCCAGGTGAGCTCAGCACATATCCTCTGGGCTCTAACAGGGTTATGAACAAAGCCATCAGTTTTGTGCTGGTTAGCATATGTCACCAATTCCACTTCTCTGTCAGAAGACTGTCATCAGTAGCCGGAGATTTGGTGACACAACAAGGGAAAACAGCAGACTTCTCATTTCTGGCAATAATTGCACTAACATCAGCAAAGGTGAGAGAATTTTACTTCTTTACTGCTCCTCCAGACCTCAGCTTGGAAAGGGTATAAATTCATTGACCCTACCCTTTCCCCACAGACATAAAACCCTCAGGCATACGTTAATACTGCCTTTGGAAGTGTCATTAATTAAGGATCCTACAGGTCAGCCAACAGGTGATGAAATGTGTAAGATCACTATTATTACTGCCAAGATCAACCATTTCCATATTGTTTGGCAGGAGGAGGTAATTTGTCTGAAAGAGTGCAATCTGTCACAAAAATTGGAATTCTATACACTTTCAACATTGTGACTAATCTCTTTTTTTTCCTTCTATGAAAGCCCTCCCTGGCTTCACTGAGATAATTGTGTTAATTATCTCGTGCTTTTTATTGTTACCTAGCTAGAAGGAAAGCTACTCAATGAAAACGGATGAGACAGACAACTGTGGGTTTCTCCCTTACCCCATACACGAATGTCTTGTGAGGGAAAGGGGGGGGGATGTGGGAGACTGTGCACCAAGCTTGTGGAAGTGGTCACCAGCTCTTGAGGGAGGTGCTAGGAGTGGGACAATCTCCTAGCTGGCATGGAGGGGTCTGGCTGCCTAGAGACAAGCCCTCAAGCAGCTACATGTGTTAATGAGATAATAGCAGTCACTTGTTAGCAAGCAGTGTTATACATTGGACATTCGTGGTGCAGCAGGGTGGGAGTTGAGCCCCGGGAGAAAAAGCTCGTAGTGATCATTAAGCAAGTAGCTCCAGTACGTAGGCCCCCCACACCTGTTGTATAATGCTTTAATAAAAGGCCACAGCAGAGGTGGCTTAGGCTCTCCCTGGAATATGGGAAGCCCCCCTCTTGCAGGCATTTGAATCTTCAATCCATGATCCTAGCTGCTTTTATTTGCACAGTGACAGGGTGCCACAGTGGGCACCAACATCCTGAAGTCCCATCATATCACCTGCTATTCTCTCCTACACCTGTTCCACTTAGTCCTCAGGGCATCCTCCTCTGCCACCACTTTGACCAGATCAGCAGTGACTCCACATGTCTACACTAAAGGTCAATTTACCACCACTCAGCTGCTACTGACACTATTTACCCAACAGTGACTCCATCACTGGAGAGTCTAGCACACCATACTCTTCTGGTTTTTCTGCTTTCCCCAGTTTCTCCTCTATATATTGTGCCCTCAACATTCATTCATATTCTAAATTCCTTTATGTATTTATATGTAACTCTGAGATATTTACTCCAATAATCATTTTATTTACAGATGGTTTAGTGGATCCAGCCATTTCTTCAGACATTTAGTGGGTGGAGATACCTTGAAACCTCTTCCCTTTCCATGTCATTCAACTCCTTGAGCATAATCTCCCAAAGACTCCACTCTAGAGTTGTTCACACTGATGTTTAAATGCCTGAAATAATGTGGGGGACATAGTGGGTCTCTATTATTGATAGTTTGCTAGGATCGCTGTGACTATATACCACAGTCTGGGTGGCTTAAACAAAACAAGTTTATTTTCTCACTAATTTGGAGACTAGAAGTCTGAGAGCAAGGTGCAGACAGAGTTGGATGGCATCTTCTCTTTCTTCACATGTTTTTTTTCTCTGTGTGTCTGTGTCCTAATCTCCTCCTCTCTAGAACCACAGTCCTGTCAGAATAAGGCCCAGGGTAAGAGCCTCATTTAACCTTACTTACGTCTTTAAGGTCCCATGTCCACATATTATACAGTAAGATTGTGACTTATGAAGGTTAGGACATCAACATCTCAATGTTGAAGGGACAAAACTCAGCTTATAACAAGACCTTTATTGAATATTACATGAAAGAATCCATGTAGGAACTTTTCTCAATATAAAAAAAGAGTGTAATTTAAATGACATTTTAAAAATGATGAGTGGCTTAATTTGGCTATAACAGCCATAGAATGGACATATAACACATATGTAAAATTTTGAATATCTATAATAAACAAAAACAAAACATAACAAACTTCATGAAATAGGGAGAAGAAGAAAAATGTTATTTGTTCTGCACAATTTACATTTTATAAAAGAAACCAATAGATCTACTTCATAAATTAAAATGAAATGTAGTTTGCCCTCAGAGCAGATAATAGTAAAGGAATAGAAGAGGAAGTGTGGTGAGGGGTGGCCTCTGAAGAATGGAACTCAGGGAGATTTTCTCCTTGGATGCACTAGTCTTTCGCATAGAAAGCAGAATACCTATGTATGCATGACTATTTTGCTACAGAATAAACCAAGAAGGGGTAGTAGGCTAAGGTGAGCTTTGGGTGACCCTATGATAAAAGTTTACTCCTTAGTGATAAAGCCTCACCAATGTAAGCTCATATGGATTTTAGCTGATACCTAGACTCATAAGTGCCAATTAGAGGTGAACAAGAAAGGATCAGATGGGAGAGGCTGATATGGGCCAGAGGCCAAGTAAAATCTCAGGGAGGGTTTGGCTCCTGTGACTGGGTGTGGGATTTGCCCACAGTCCCTGAACAGGAAATCAGATCTCTCTAACATCTTGATAAGCCTCACTTTTTCTCTGACTTTCACTACAGCTCCATTTCCCAAATTAAACAACAAAGAAGAGTCCACTGGTCTCACTGAATTCCAGAAGGACTCTCCCTCACACCCCAAGACAGTTCTGCACCTCTGGAGAGAAGAAAGAAGAAAAGGTAAGAGCTTATACCAAGATCTGTGCTAGCACAGTCAGAGAAGATTTCAGCTCTCAATTTGCATCTGTCCTTCCACCTTGGGGTTTCCATATGCAGAGGTTTCTTGGAGGTTTCTTCAGAAAAGGCAGGAGACATGAACCTTCCTTCTGTGAACTGGCTGCTGGAAGCTCAGACTGTAGGAGTTTCAAATAGGGTAAATCAAACTCTTTTCCCACTCATCTATCTTTCAATAATCTCCCTTACTCCGACCATTCAAATCTGCTGTCATGGACAAATGTTTGCCTCTTAGATTGATTTAAGCAGCAAGGGGATATGCAGGCATTGTTTCCCAGAGCTGAACTACTATAAACCCACGTTTAATTGCTTTGTTTGCTTTCCAAAGTTACTCTTATTTGTATATGTAGAAAGGTCCCAAGAAGAAACAGATGGTGCAAAGGGGAACAATTGTGATGTGATTCATGGGAGGACTATTGACAAAGATGGGCAGGTTTAAAGGAAAATGACAATGGGTGGAGAAGCGCCCTAAGGCACCACTTGTGAAGCCCTGCTTCCACCTCTGTGCTCATAGGACGTGGGAAGGAGCAGTTACCAGAGACAGCATAACCACAGGTATAGCTGGAGAGGGAGGAGAGGACCACAAGGCAGGTGGGAAAGTTCTGCCATCACCCACACACAGCCAAACAGGCACAGAGCCTGGGGGTGGACTTCCAAAGCTCTCTGCTCCTGCCCCCCAGTCTCTTGGTAGGGTCTCCCAGTACCTATATCCAACCAGAAACCACAAGGAAGTGTGTCCCATTGACAAAGCAGAAAAAGCTACCCCCCTACAGATGCCAAACAGGGTATGGAAGGATGAAAAACAAATCCTTGTGGCAAATGAGAATAAGCCTCACACCTGCTTATATCATCCTACTTCCTAGGATTCTCTATCTAAATGTCATTAAATCATGTCTCATCTCAGCTTCATCAGGGTTACTTATTTCTATTTTCACATTCTTTTTCTAGTGTCACTTTTATGAAGAAATGTCCACATTCATTAGAAATTGCTGGTAAAGAAAAGGAAATTTTAAAAAGAGAAGATGTAATCTTTTCAGATAGACTATTAAATTGGCTGCTCTAACACAGACATCAAATAGAAATATCTTAAACAAGAAAGTTCAGTTGGCCCTTCCCATCAGTGGGTTTCACATTCAGGGTTTCTACCAAACATGAATTCAAAATGTTTGATCAAAATAAATGGGAGACATTGCATCTGTACTGTACAGGTACCTTCTTTTTCCTTGTTATTCTGTAAACAATACAGTATCACAAATATTTACATAGCATTTCATTGTGTCAGGTATTATATGTGATGTAGAAATAGTTTAAAGTAACATGAGAATGTGTCAGTTATCTGTCAACCATACGCCATTTTATATAAGGAAATGGAGCATAGACAAATTTTGGGTTATACAGGAGTCCTAGAACAAATCTCTCCTGAAGAACAGGGATGAATGCATTTCAGACTTGAGCTGGAAATTTCAAGACATCATACATTAGTACTCCAAACCTTGATGTTCCCTGATCCCTAGTAGAGATGCCCTCCTTCTCATGGTCATCTGTAAGTTCAGCCACATCAATAATCTAGATTGTTGGAGAAGGAAGTGAGGGATCAGAAGAGGCTAAATTGCTGGTATTGATCCCAAGTGCAAGGACTTGGTTCCATCACTTCCTCTCATTCCCGCACTAACCACGCCTAGTCACATGATGTCACCAACATCATAGAAGAATGGGGTCCTTTTGCCAATGAAAACTCTCAGAATTATTATGTTACAGAAGAGGAAAATGGAATTACAGGAAATGAGACATCTCTACAGCCCCTGATGGTCTCTCAGAATCTGTGCTCATGCAAAGATTTTTGGGGAAATCCTTTGAAAAACAAAGTAGGGCAGAGAATATTGGGGAAGCCGGCAGACCAGGGCTGGCTCTGGGCCTGCTCTTTATGGTGTGATCTCTCGACTTTAAACAGAGATCTCTTGACTTTAAACATCAGCTGCTTCTTATGTTAAATGACATAACAGTAGTTGGCATGTAAGGAACACATGCTAAGTGGTGAAGATACATTAATGAACCAAAAAAAGGCATGATTTACTCCTTACGGAACTTTAGCTTTGATTAAGCAGATAAATACATCACCTTTTAACATGAATTTAGAAGTGTGAGGCACCCTGAGTGGGAATAACAGAAGTTCTGATTGTCTTCCTATTTCCTTTTCTGGCCATCCAAAGCTCTGGGAGATTGATTCTCTAAGAGATCTCATGATGGATGAGTTCAGTCGGATGTCACTGCACCTGAGCAGATGGATATGTATTTACACCCGAAATTCTCCCATGCCTGTGCGTCTTCTAGATGTCAGAGCAAAGGCTGCCATTATAAAGCTAAAAAGGTTCTCCTGAATTTTGGGAACTATTCCAAATTGGCTTCCCCACATCTCTTTTGTTTCCTATTTAATGGGCTTCTCTTTATCTGGAGATCTTAGGTTAATTTTTCTTTTTTCCAACCCACGCACAGACACCCAACCTGGATTTAAGGTGGGAATTACTTCTGATTTCCCCCTCAATATGTGTAATGCACACACAGTTTTGGCAGGCCCAAGGAATGGTCAAAATGGTGAACTCTGAGACAGTCCTTCTGGATTCATGTCCACATGATCAAAATCTGGAACAAACAGCACACTTTCTATCTACTATTCCATCATCTGTGATATGACAATAATACTAACTCTTACCTCATAGGTTTGAGAGAGAATTAAAAGAGACAAAACCTAACAATCTCTCAACCAGCTATTGTTATTCAGCTAGTCCTCTCTGCTCAGTAGAATTTTGCATGAGAATCTTTCTTTACTTTCCAAAGTGGGTAGTTTTCTCCTTTCCCTTATAGGCTCTGCTAACACAGAAGTTTCCACCAGACATGGGCACAGTGCTCCCCACATGGCAGGTTGGTCCTCACAATCAGAGATCAGACCACAGTTGCTCATGTCCTATTTGTGTTCTCAGGGGCACCGGTGGAGCATTTTTTCAGCATGGACCCAACTACCCCAGCCTGGAGCATAAAGCCAACATCGAGTGGAAGTTATGAGCCCCATTCTCTACCTTGTGTCTCACAGTATCCTATCCCTACCTGGCTGACCCTTATCATTGCCCTGGTCGGGCTGGCAGGGAACACAGTTGTGCTCTGGCTCCTGGGCTTCCGTATACGCAGGAACGCTTTCTCTGTCTACATCCTCAACCTAGCAGTGGCCGACTTCCTCTACCTCTGGGGATGCTTCTTCATTGCCTTGATGGACCTCACTAGCAAATCAAACTTGATAGCCATATTAGACCCTGTGGTCATATTTTTGTATTTTGCTGGCCTGAGCATACTCTGTGCCATTAGCACTGAGCGCTGCCTGTCCGTCCTGTGGCCCATCTGGTACCGCTGCCACCGCCCCAGACACACATCAGCTGTTGTGTGTACCCTGCTCTGGGCTCTGTCTCTACTCTTGATCACCCTGATGTTTTGTATCTGTGCCTTTATGCATAAGATTGGTGATCATAATTTCTGTAAGACATTTCAATTATTTTTAACTGCATATCTGATGGTTTTATTTGTGATTCTCTGTGGCTCCAGCCTGGCCCTGCTCACCAGATTCCTATGTGGATCCCGGGAAATGCCAATGACCAGGCTGTACCTGACCATCCTGCTCACAGTGCTGGTCTTTCTCATCTGCGGTCTGCCCTGTGGCACCTACTGGCTCCTATTATGCTGGTTTATTAAGGCAACTAAAGTCTTCCCCTGTTATATTGGTACAGTTGTCATAACACTGTCTTCCGTGAACAGCAGTGCCAACCCTTTCATTTACTTCTTCATTGGCTACTTTAGGCAGCAGCAACGGAGAGAACGACGGACCCTCAAGATGGTTCTCCAAAGGGCTCTGCAGGACACTCCTGATGGGGATGACTGTGGAGGCAGCCTCCCTCAGGAAACACTGCAGCTATCAGAAAGCAAATAAGTGCAGTGAGGAAAATCCTCTGTCCTGGTCAGTGAGATGTGACTCTGATAGCCAACATAGCCCTGCCACACTTGATAATTATATGCATGTTTCTTATCTTGCCACTGAAACGCCTCAATGATTCCTGAAAGTCTTCAAATAGATTTCCTTTTAACCTGGTTTTTCCACTTTTACTCGGAAAAAGCATTACTATAATGGTAAATTGATTCCAAACTTAATATTACCAAGAATTTTATCATGTCATCTTCCTTTGAACCTTTCTTACTGACAAAATTTTCTTTGCAAGTTTTATTGCAAGAGAGAATTCTCTTATACAAAACCATAAAACTCCTCTTTATAATTGGTACCTAACTGACAGTATCAGAAAAGATTCCTTATTTATCTCTTAGAATATTTTCCCCTGAGAATGTTCTTTCTATGATGGAGAAGGCAATTTCACAGGTGGGAAGTTGGGTTCTCAGTGAGTTGTGTCACCTCTGCATCTCCTCAAGTTCAGTTATTAGAGAAAATAATTTCTTAGAGACAGACTCTGCATCTTCATAAAGATAATCTAGAAGACTGATTTTATGAAAAATTTCCTGTCCATGGCATGTTGTTTCTCCATGGCATGGCAAGGTGACCCTGGCTTCTAGTAAGGAAAATCATGGCCCTTGCCCTGGAAAAGGGCTGAGTGGTTATGAGGCTCTTCCTGAACCTGGGGACCAGTGAGAACCAGGGTCTCAAAACATATCCCACCAGTCCTTGCGTTGACGCAGGCAACCTCAGTACTGCTTCCAAAATAGCATTTATCTTGAAAGCCATTTATTATTAACTTACAGTCTCCTTTTTAAGATAAATCTGTTGAGTCCAATTTTTGTGCAGTTTTTATACAAATTTTCCTCACTGTAACTTTTACTTAGTTTCATGGCCAGTCCCCATAGGAAGCATGATTGAAAACATCTAAGTTTTTCATGTAATGTCTATTATACTATATTGATAATAGTCTTGGTTTAGTACAGAGTTCTGAAACATTATACCACATATTAAACTTGAGTAGATTGTGCTAAGCTAAATAAGCCAGACCCAAAAGAATAATATTGTAAGTGCCACTCCTATGAGGCATCCAAACTAGGAAAATGGAGTAAAAAGAAATTATCTTAGTAGATATCAGAGATGGTGTATAGGGAAAATATATACTCATTAATTGATGGATATAGAAGTTATGTGTGAGACTATGAAAAGTTCTTAAAATAGATACAGTCAATGGTTACGTTTTATTGTGAACATATTTAAGGCCACTAGATTATACACTGAAAATAGCTGAAGTAGTAAAATGTATGTTGTGTAAATTTTATCACAATTTTCAACAATTATATTTAAGGAAACTAAGATCAAGGTAGAGCAGAAGATTAATCTTTGCCACTGGTTTTTGGTTGCACACAGAACTCAAGCAGACAGAAGGGCCACCATGACTTGTGACAAGAGAGTAGGCTCTCTCCAGCTTACAGCCCATTAGGCTCCACCTCAGATTGACCTATACAGAGGGGAAATGACAAACTGAGTATTCAGGAGATAGTACAGGGCAGATACTCTCTGTTTATAGTTCTCAAATTTTCCAATCAGATATATTGATCAATCTTTTGCACAGTCAGTATACAAAACTCAGGCACCCTTAGTCCAGACACACACGTTTGGTCCTCTTCCATGTCCAGAACTCTGCTGATTTGGTGTCCTGCATGTACACCCTTCATTTTCCAAATGTCTTCATGAGAATTGGTGGTACAAGAGGGCTTCCTACTGTGGGAAGAGTTGGGAAGGCAGTGCTTGCAGCCTACAGACAACGTAAAGCACTTTATGTGATGTCCTCAGGACAGACTAAGAGTTGTGATGAGAGTCTCCACAGGGAATCTGTGATATCAAGAATTGTACAGTTTTAGGTGAAGATTTTCTCCATTCTGTGAAGAGCTGTAAAGAACTTTCACCTGGACACTGATTAATTTGATGTCAGGGATATTTCTTTTCATGGTACCTACGAGAACTCTGAGAGCTCCTAGAGGCTTAGGCTCAGCCATTGAAGCCTAACAGGACTCAGTTGGCCCAAGACATTCCTCTAGTACAGCACTGAGAACTTTATACCTCAGGGATTTGCCCTCCTGTCTCCCTCCTCCAGCACACTGTGTGAGGTCTTTAAGCATGGGGAATGTGTCATTGAATCCCTAGTGCACAGGACTAGGGCTGATATTTAGAAAATGCTCAGCAACCATTTTTCTCCAGCATCTCCCACCTGAAAATCACAGGGTTGTCCAGCATATTGAAAAGACTTGCTCAGTCAGCAGGTGTCACTGTTGCTCCTTCAGACACCTCCATCTCCAGAAAGCAGTGTGCTCTACACTTGGTCATTCAGATGAAGGCTCCTCCCTTTCATTGCAGTTCCGCTGACAGCCCCTCTGGAAGAATGGAGGGGATGCAGGATCTGCTCATGGGCTGCCTCTTTTCAAGGCCAATGATGGATTCTTGTCTCAGGTGTATGTTACAGAGGAGCACAAAGGATATCAGGATTGTCCTCCAGGAAGTTTGGAAAGATCTGAAACTCCCTCAGGGCATATCTTGGAAGCTATCATCCATGACTGTGTATTTATGCATGAATTCAGTAAACATTTCAAGCTACTTGATCACACACTGCATTAACTCAATATAAATATAAATGTCTAAAAAAGATGTGTACAAAAACGTGAGAATTTCTTGTATACAAATTATAGCTATGTCAGTATATTCACCTATAATTTATACTATCAAATGACTTTTCAAAGCTGGACCAGTGAATATGACCACCAGAAATACATGAGGGTCCCTGATGTACTGCATCTCACAGTGTTATCACACTATTAAAATGTTGTTAATGACAAAATAAATAAAAATAAATGTCTTCAAAATAAGTCTCTGGCTAACAGACTTGAAGCTGGAAATAATCCTGTCCATTCCATATAGAAAATATTTTGATTGATGCCCAATAAATCCTAAGCCTCATGGACATTCACTGAATCTCCTGGGCACTAGAGCTCCAAGTCCTTAGCTTCAGAAGGAACAATAAGTTTCCTTACCATCCTACAAATGTCAGAAGGTCTTGAAAATGGAATTACCTAGTTGGTCCAAATAGTATATAAATCAATGAATCATGAGTATGAAAGCAGTGTTGTCATTTTGATGAAAACTGCGAATGCACACAGGGAAAATAAAAGCAGGTTCAACATTATTTTTCTTGAATTAGGTGTGAACTTCAAACTATACAAGGTAAACAATATTGAAATCATATTCTCGGCCAGAATGCTATACATTTGATCTTCATTCAAGTAAACCCAAACTGAGTATCATAAAAAATGCTTCATAGATGGCTCAGCACCTGTAGCACAGTGGTTACAGTGCCAGACACATACACCAAGGCTGACAGGTTAGAACCTGGCTTGGGCCAGCTAAACAACAATGACAACTGCAACAAAAAATAACCGGGAGTTGTAGCAGGTGCCTGTAGTCCCAGCTACTTGGGAGGCTGAAGCAAGAGAATCACTTAAGCCCAATGGTTTGGGGTTGCTGTTAGCTGTGACACCACGCACTCTACCCAGGGAGACATAGAGAGACTCTGTCTCAAAAAAAAAATTGCTTGATAGAAATACTTTCTGCTAGACAGAATTCTATTTTCTGATTCTGTTCAAAGTAAAGTCCTTTGTTTCAATTTTATTCACTGAAATCTAGGAAAAATAAAATATTTACATTACAAATGTACCCTTTTCCATGATTTCCATTTAACGTAATTTTGAAATAAGTCTGCCTTTGCAAACTTTAATATATCATTAAGTGGACTTTCAATAGCAGTTTCACTCACTCAGTGTTCAGTTTATAAACAATTGCTGAGCATCTCCACATTCCAGCCCACATGCCAGACTCCTGGAAGTCAAAGACAACATTCCTACCTTCACAGGCTTCATACCTGGGAAAAGGACAATAATGTGAGAAAGAGCACCATAGGATGTGGAGCACACTTTCATAGAGATAGGCTTGTGGCTCCTGGGCACTCTGAGGAGGAAGCTCCTAAAATTCTAACTGGTCTTATCTCCATCCTGAAGATAGAAGTCACACCCAGGTATGCAGGTGAAGCATGAAGGTGTGGTTCCAAAAAAATGAAAGAATGTTCTGCAGGTGGCTCCTCCTGGTAGACAACAACCTCAGCAAAAGTATTGTAATTAACAAAACCACAGGCATATTAAGCTGAATCTTATTACAGTCCTCAGTCGAGAGTCTGACATCACACCCATGCACAACTGATGAAATCATTCTTCAAGTAGAGTTTGTGCAGATTCTTGGGTGACAGGAATTGTGCCACCAACTATGCCCACTGTGCTTCGTTGCAGTAGAGAAAGCCCTTGCCTCCAGCCAAGCCCAACACACCATGAGGACACCCTGGCATAGGCAGGCATGTAGAACCTCTGAGAACTAGATAGGGAAAAACTATGGATCTGGATCAATGAACCTGAATTCTCAAGCTGACTACATGGCCATTCCGGTTCTAATGCTTATTCTAGGGTGGTGCCTGTGGCTCAAAGGGGTAGGGCGCTGGCCCCATATGCTGGAGGTGACGGGTTCAAACCCAGGCCTGGCCAAAAACTGCAAAAAAAAATTGGGGGTTTGCAAGTATTGCTCTGATGTTTATCTAAATCAGTGGTTCTCACCCTCCCTAATGCCACAGCCCTTTAATACAGTTCCTATGGGTTGTGATCCCGTTGAGAACCGCTGATCTAAATGATGGCATGGTATGTATTGGGCACTAACATTGCCAGAACACCACTATTGGCTCTAAATATACATGGGATTTGGTTGCTGTTCTCTTAAGAGGTAGAGGATGGTCTCCTTACACATGCCTGTTACATGAGTCCTGTTTTTCTGTATCCTTCCATGATGCAATGGTACATTTCAAAACTATTAAGAAATGAGTATAATTGTGATGGATGTTACTTAGTTCAATGTAAGCATTTCACACTGTATACCAAAGCAATACCCTGAACCCCATAAATGCATCAATGTAAAAAATAAATTAATTAATTAAAATAAAATAAAAATAAAAAGAGGCACCTAATAAACACTTGTATGTGTAAAATAAATAAATAAAAATAACAATAAATGAATGAAATAAAATAAAACTTGTGAATATCGGCAGACATGTCATCTATTCTTCTGCCAACAGTGTTGTTAGATAAGGAAATTGCACTCAATTTCATAACAAATTCTTCTCTGATCATAACTTGAACAATGTCTTCGGCCACTGGCAACAATAAATCCTCAGCAGTGGTGTGAGGTTTCATAGCTCTGGCGATTCTGAGTGACACCCAATATGAAGCTTCAATGGCTGCTATGTTTTGTTTGTGGTACTTGCCACCAGTGTCCAGTCTGGCTTGAATCCATCAGCTTTGCTTCTAAAATACTTGGTATCCTTGCCGGCAAAGGTAGGATGCTTGCTATCAAAATGGCATTTTAGTTTGTTCCGTTTCATAGATTCAGCTGATAGAACTTCACAACAAATAACACATTGTGGTTTCTCAATTCCTGCTATAATTATTGAGGTAAAACCATACTGTAAAAAATCCTCACTATATTTTCTTTTCTTAATGTTCTTCTCAACACAATCCATTGTCATGGGATGGTTTGCTAATGAAAATAATACATGACAATCGCTTTAATAATACAAAAGATGATACATGGCATAGTTCAGTCAATACAGTTCATTAAAGTTTCCTATGATTTACATTGTCTGTGTTGTTGGGGGGTTTTTTACATACATGTTATTATCACAAAGGGGCAGTCTTCACATCAACCACAGCTGAATATAAAAAGACCGATCAGCAACTAGATTTAAGTTCCCATGGTACAGATATATTTTTTTTTGTAGTAGTTGATGATTTTACAGTACATGATTTTACATTTACCCAATGATCATAATTCATGAAGTGTCATTTTACCTCCAATATTGCTGCTTTCTTTCTTTTTTAGAGACAGAGTTTTACTTTATTGCCCTCAGTAGAGTGCTGTGGTATCACAGCTCACAGCAACCTCCAACTCCTGGGCTTAGGTGATTCTCTTGCCTCAGCCGCCCAAGTAGCTGGAACTACAGGTACCCACCACAAAGCCTGGCTACTTTTTTGTTGCAGTTTGAACAGGGCTGGGTTTGAACCTACCACCTTTGGTATTTGGGGCCAGCACCCTACCAACTGAGCCACAGGCCACGCCCAAATATTGCTGCTTTCAACACAACAGCTGCTTTCTACACAGTAGCTGCTCTGTACACATGTGTGACTGGTCTGCATGAGTACATTATAATGCCAACCCTGTCATATACACCTGTATTTGTATATCACGCCACATACTCTGTGTGGGCGTATCTGCATGTGGGCGGACCACCTGGAGACGGATAAAGGAGTGGTGTCTTGGTTCCTAGGACCATCAGAAATATGTTTTCCAATGGTCTTAGGCGACCCTTGTGAAAGGGTCGTTCGACCCCCAAAAGGGTGGCGACCCACAGGTTAAGAACCATTGCCTAGCAGCTCTGCCAATGGCCTGATTTGTTTTTGCAATGCTGGCAATCCATTTGGTCTCAGTTATGTGGGCAAGGGATCTTCAAACCTTAAATATCCCCTTAGCATAGGCATGACCATTTTAGTGAGGCAGTACTTAAAGAAACTGGACTGAGAATTGAGCCAAAGTTCAAACTGCGGAACAGTGACCATGAGGCAGGCCTAGAGGTTGAACCCTAGAACAATGGTGCATATATATCTCCAGTATGTTCAATTAGGGCAGTTACTCCAGTAAGGTGGCAGAGTGTGGACTTTCCACCCTGATAACAGCTTCTCAGCAGGAGATAGTCCCTCCTATGGCTACCCCCCATCCACATTCTTGCTTTATCTATAAGCTTGATAAAGATGCCTGAAACCAGGAGTGGGCTGGGCTGACCTTGGTTCAGACTTCATTTCTATTCTTTCCCCTAATAAACTCCCTTTGTCCTGAGACTGGCCTCCTCTCCTTTCCTATAACCACCACCCCATTTCTATCCTATGCCTAACATCTTTTAATCCATGACCTACATTAGGGCCATTATTTCAGTGGCTTACTTAATATCCTTATTCTCTATCACCTAATCCATGACCTACATTAGGGCCATTATTTCAGTGGCTTACTTAATATCCTTATTCTCTAACACCAGGAGCTCCTTTTCTTTCCAAATGGCACCAAGGGCATGCACAATGATAAAAATATACTTAGAGTCTGCCTAATGTTTACCAGTTTCCTCTGCCTAACTGAAGAGTTCTGATTAAGGAATTGGCAACAAACATAGTCCTTGGTTGCAGTGCATTTGTGACTGCCACATATCCAGCGCTTTGCTGTTCATAAAGCTGCTTCTGCCAGTAAAGATTCAGACCTGGCTCTGTCAGATTTATACTGTTAGAACCTTAAATCAGTCATGCTTCAAAGGCTCATTCTCTTCAGCTGGTAACAGAGTGGCAGGACTGAGAATAGACAACAGTCTTTAATAACATAACTCACAAGTAGTTGCTATTGTCCAGAGGCAAAGAGGCCAAGAGTTTGAGGTTCCTGTGAACTGTGACACCACAGCACTCTATGGGGGACAAGAAAGTGAGACTCTATCTCAAAAAAATAAAACAAAAACAACTTAAGAGTTATGGATGCCCTCTTCTGTAGATGCCATTTAGTTTTTCTCAAGTTATCCATGTCATTGACCAATGGGCTCATGAACAAAGTGGCCCTGGTGGCAGGGATGGAGGATACTCCCGGGCTCAGCAACAGAGACATGTCATTGACCAATGGGCTCATGAACAAAGTGGCCATGGCAGCAGGGATGGAGGATACTCCCAGGCTCAGCAACAGAGACTTTTACTCACCAAGTCTGGCCTACCTGTGTCCAGCACAGTGTGCCAGTCTGCCAGATTAATACAGAGACTCTAATCTTTTTCTATTCACTGAAGTAATCAGCCAGCACCAGAGTAGCATACTGATTGGTAGGACTGTTTCCATCATGAAAAGAGCAATACTTTGTTCTTACTGGACTAGACACTTATTCTGAATACAGATTTGCCTACCCTGGATGTAATGCTTCTGCCAAAAGTACCATCCATTGACTTACATAATCCATTTTACACTTGCATCCTATTCCACAAAAATTATTCATGACCAAGGGAGCTCAATTTATAGTAAATCAAGTAGGGAAAGGAGACCATACTCATGTAACACACTAGTTTTACTATATAAGGGAGGAAACCTGGGAAAATTAAAGTCTACAAAAACAAAGGCTTAAAAGGCACTTTGAACTTGTAAACTTGCTGAGCAGAAGCTTTCCCAGCTTTCTCGCTGGAATCGCTGCTGAAGTGGCTATCCACTTACTCAGTGTGCCAAAACCGGTCTCACTCTGCCCCGGAGGGTTAGGGCTGCAAGGCGGCTCAAACCCCACCCTTAGGCTACTTGGTTGCTGGGTTACCAGCTCCCACCCGTTTCTAGCTCTGCGACCCTGAGGGCGGAGCTTGCCGGGGCAGATCACTGACAATGGATCCGTGTGACCCACCGCCAAACACTATAAGCTCCGTCTGGCTCAGCGGCTCAGACTGGGGCCCTAGACAACGGCCAAAGTTCTCCGCACTCCCGCTCAGGCCTTCCCCAAGTCAGTTCAACTCAGTGCCAAGTCCAAGGACATCAAAACAGTTCACAGGTAAGGCCTTTCTGGTTTGCAGTCTCGCTGCTACTGAACTTACAGTTGTGGGCGGGTTTAGACGGATTGAACACACGCGACCACTTGCTGGTTTTCCACTGTTTTAGTCCTCCTCTTGGGGTCCAGAAGTCTCTCGCTGACTCCCTGTATCTTCATAGGAGTGATGATAGGCAGTTCCCACCAGCCAGAGATGCCTGGAGTCCTATCTCCCCAGACTCATGGTGCCCAGATGCAAGGAAGCTGTTACTCGGCTGCCATCTTGCTCCACCTCTCCCATTCATTCACTTCTTAAATACAACCTTTCTGGAAGGAAGTATGGAGAAACCTCAAAGCACTCAACCTAGACCTCCCATTCGATCCTGCAATCGCATTACTGGGCATCTACCCAGAAGGAAAAAAATCCTTTTATCATAAGGACACTTGTACTAGACTGTTTATGGCAGCTCAATTTACCATTGCCAAAATGTGGAAACAGCCTAAATGCCCACCAACCCAGGAGTGGATTAACAAGCTGTGGTATATGTATACCATGGAATACTATTCAGCTATTAAAAAAAATGGAGACTTTACATCCTTCGTATTAACCTGGATGGAAGTGGAAGACATTATTCTTAGTAAAGCATCACAAAAGTGGAGAAGCATGAATCCTATGTACTCAATCTTGATATGAGGACAATTAATGACAATTAAGTTTATGGGGGGGGGAAGCAGAAAGAGGGATGGAGGGAGGAGGGTGGGGCCTTAGTGTGTGTCACTTTATGGGGGCAAGACATGATTGCAAGAGGGACTTTACCTAACAATTGCAATCAGTGTAACTGGCTTATTGTACCCTCAATGAATCCCCAACAATAAAAAAAAAAAAAAAAGAAAAAAAAAAAGGCTTCTCAGTGAAACCCACAAACACTCATGCAAGGTCCTTCCCATGGTAACCCAGCCCTTAAAAATTTGTTAAACTTAGCTTCCTAGGTCCTTGACTCTAACATTTGCTGCTTGCTTCCACTTCTGTAAACCCTGCACGTGATTTGACGCCTCCAATGAGAAATAATATTGTACTTCTTCTGTCTACTTGTGAGTCCAATAAAAGGACAAGGGCAGAGTTGATTGGGATCTCAGCCATTTTGGATCTTATTTTAGCTGCTGTGGCTCCGCAGCTAAGAAGAAATTCCTTCCTTTATAACCTTTGGTGAGAGTCTATTGCTTTCCATTCACCTGTCCTGCAACACCACCATCCTGAATCAACTATTTTGAAAGAATGTTATCAGAATTCATTATGTCATACTGTTTCTCCTGTGTCCAGGACCTATGGATCCAGAAATCGATTTGAGGAAATAGGGCTCTGGCACTAGTCTTCGTTAGTTTTATGACCCTTTACAAAATTTTTGCTTCCTAACTCCACAGATTTATACTCTGTTGGCACAGAGGTCTTAGTTTCAAAGTTATAAATGCCTCCATCCCGAGATACAACAATTCCATTGAACTGAAAGTTAGACATTTTAGGCTCTGTAGCCTTTTAATCAACAAACGGAGAAGGGAGGTATGGTGTGGGTTGGGACAATTGACTCTCACAACCCTCGGGAAATTAGACTGATTTTCCACAATAGCAATAAGGAAAAGTATATTTGAAATACATGAGATCCTTTACAGTACCTACTAGTATAACCATGATATATCTTTAATTTTAATGAAAAAAAAATAACAACATATTCCAGGAAGAACTACTAATGACCTCCATCTATCAGGAATGAAGGTTTGGGTTACCCATTAGTAGGAAGAACTACTAATAACCCGGACCTGTCAGGAATGAAGGTTTGGGCTACTCCATTAGGTAAAGAATCACAACCAGTTGAGATAGTTGATGAAGGCAAAGAAAATGTGTGACCAGTTGCAGAAACCAGGAATATAATTTTTCCTTCTTTATTTTAACATGAATGTTTTTGTCAGTATATATGTTAATATATACATATATATACACACCTACATGATACAACTATTCTGTGCAGTATGAAATAATATACATATGAAATACTCTAAACTTTTTGCTAGAAGAAGATTCAAAGTTCTTAGATGATCTTAACTCCATGGTACTCCATCACTTATATGCTATTATTAACAATGTTTAAATAGCATAATATAAAGCTACTATATTTTATGTTTCAGTATCTTGTTTTCTTTTTTTACTTTTTAAGATTTGTGACTGGAATTGTTTATTCACATCATGTGGAGATTATTTTTTGCTAACAGAGAACTAGTAGTGATTTTTAAATATTGATCTTGAATCATGCAACCTTACTGAACTCATTTATTCTAGTGGGCTTTTGTGAATTTCCTAGATACTTCTATAGATAGAATGTCATTTGTATAGGATCCCAATCCTCTTCTGGGGACCATTAGTTTCTCTTTGTTGCACAATATCCCTGCCTTAATACCTCCAGTATAATGTTGAATAAAGTGATAAAAACAGACATTCTTGCCTTATTTCTAAACTAAGTTTTCCAAGCCAAAAAAAAAATTTTTTTTTGAGACAGAGTCTCACTGTGTCACCCTGGGGAGAGTGCTGTGGTGGCACAGCTCTCAGCAACCTCAAACTCCTGGGCTTAAGCGATTCTCTTGCCTCAGCCTCCCAAGTAGCTGGGACTACAAGCACCTGCCACAATGCCTGGCTAGTTTTTTGTTGCAGTTGTCATTGTTGTTTAGCTGGCCCCGGGCCGGGTTTCAACCTGCCAGCCTCACTGTATTTGGCAGGCGCCCTAATCACTGAGCTACGGGCACCAAGCCAACCCAAGATTTTCATCATTGCATGTAATATCAGCTGTAGGTTTTTTATAGATGCCATTCAGCAGCCCTAGGACGTTCCCTTCTGTTGCTATTCAGTTTAGGGTTTATCAAATGTTCTGTTTGCATCAAAATAATAGTTTTTGGTATTCTATTGCTGTATTATATTGACCAACCTTTGGATATTAAGCTACATTTGCATTTGAGTAAAATCCTAAATAAAAATGGTCAATAATGTTTTTAATTTTGTTTCAATTAGTTTGTTATAAATTTTCAGGATTTCTGTATCTATATTCATAAGGGATGATGATGTGTAGTTTTCTTTTCTTATAATGATTTTGCCTGGCTTTGTTGTCTGGGAAATACTGTCCTCATAGAGTGAAACTGTAAGTTTCCCTTATTCTATATTTCTAGAAGTGAGCTTAAGAAACCTGTATTAATTTTTAATTAAGTATTTGATAGAGTTTCTCAGTGAATTAGCTTGCATCTGATCTCTGTATATGGAAAAGTTTCAAATGAATTTAATATTTTAATTTTTGCCTGAGTTTATTATATTAATTTGTAGAGATTGTATAGGGATTTATTTCTAATTTATCGTATTCCACATTTCTAGATTTTAAGGCAGTTGAGATCAAAATTTTAAAAAGTAATATGCAAAAATGAAGGTTTTTAGCAAAGTTTCTTCAATGTCTCAGGGTAGGCCATTATTGTACTTCTTGTATTTATTTCCTATATTTACTACATGGGATAAATGGCAGCATATAATCTGTAGTAATTTGAAGAATGTTCTAATTGTACTCAAAATAAAAATCCAAGCCATGGGCAGTGCCTGTGGCTCAAAGGAGTAGGGCACCAGCCCCATATAACGGAGGTGGCGGGTTCAAACCTGGCCGCAGCAAAAAAAAAAAAATATCCAAGCCTATCTCTCTTCATCAATATTTAGGTGGACAAATATAAATTTGAATAAAAATAGAAAAGGACACAGTAAATAAAGAACGGTACAAAGAGATAAAATTCTGACAAAGCAGATTTGTTAATACCTAGATTATACCTGTTTTTGACACAACTCCTACGTGTTTATGTATATATATTTAATGATAATAAGTTTGGCATATAGCTCAGAGTAAGGAAATATTTATAATCATTTGGGTGATTTAAAAGCTTCATAGAAATCAACTGTTCTGGTACAAAATTAATTAATGAACACAAAAAGTGTTAAGTAATTTTGTTTAAAAGTTTGATTTGGTAATTAGGTACACACATAAACATCATTTTTGATACTAAACAGAAGATAAAATAATTTTTAAACCCTATAGAAAAGATTTTTATAAGTACTGTGAAATGACAGTAGAAACCATCAATTACAGCATAACCCATAAGTAATATGTAAATAACCACATGCACATTTCCTCTAAGATAATTTTAAATAACTACTGGAGAAAATTTAAACCAACATTACTTTAGGAGACTTCAAGTATTATTTTTTCTTTTTTTGAGACAGCCTCACTTTGTCACTCTTGGTAGAGTGCTGTGGCGTGACAGCAACCTCAAACTCTTGGGCTCAAACGATTCTGTTGCCCCAGCTGCCCCAGTAGCTGGGACGATAGGTGCCCACCACAGTGCTCGGCTATATTATTTTGGTTTAGCAGGCCTGGGTGGCTTCCAACCCACCTGCCCCAGAGCTTGTGGCTGGTGTCCTAACCACTGAGCTATGGGCACCCCCAGAGTTCAAGTATTGATAAGAAGAAAGCATTTTCACTGGAGCCAAAGGACCTACATTTACATAATTAATTCTATCAATACTGAATTTCTGGTACTGAAAAACAGTACGTCTGGCTGTAATCAGGTCTCATACATTAAAGTGGAAGATTGCCACTTTATAGTTCATGTTCTGGGCAAAAAGATATTCATAAATACTATTTGGTAAAGACATCTAAAAATACTCAAATGTTATAATTATTCATAAATTACTTAACAAATTGAATCGGAAAATATGGGAACTTTCGAAGAGCACAAGGTAAATTAAAAGAAGAATTCATAGGAGTAATCAAACCAAGAAGTCAGTTTTCCTTCAGAAACTTTATAACCATGTGGACCTCAAGGCTTTGGGGACTGCTCAACTTATCCTTTTTGCTTAAACAAGGAAAATTACTAAATGAACTTATCCCAAATGTAAATTTTTTCAAATGTGCAAACCAAATTATTTTCAAACTAATTTCTTATGGAGTCTGAAGCAAGGTGAGAAGATCATCTCTAGAGCCCGTGTAATACAGACAACAGAGAAATATAGAGTGCTGAGAGAAATTAGTGTCCATGCTATAATTAGATACCTACCTAAAATGTCTTTACAAAATAAGGGTATCATTTTTTTTTGAAATAAAAAATAAATGAATAATGTAAAACATTGATAAATTTTATTACCAATAGGAGCTTCTTTAGATGGAGAAGTTTTCTGATATGAAATTCAGGGAAGCAAATTAAAAAATAACAAATTTCTTATTTTTTTATGATAAAAAATTATATATTTAGAATGAGCCACCGGGACTTGGTTTAAATGATCCCAATTTTATTGGCAACATACAAAGCATCATAATCAGAAGCCAGTGGAACATATGCCTTCTACTCACCATCAGTTCATTTTTTTATAAATGAAATAGGGTTTATTCATCTATTTATATATTGGCCTTGATGCAAAAGAAGACTAAAAGTGGCTTAAAAGGTGAGTAGAGTAACTTTTTAAAAATATCAAAAATATATATTATTCTCCCAAAAGCTAGCTGCTTCCAACTTGATTTAATACTTTGCATGTTTTCCCTTCATTGCTTGGTAAACACATTTGCTTCTCCTTTCTGTAATCACTGTCTGCTGATTTTTGCTGTTTTGTCAACTGACATTACACCTTCTGTTTCACGAGTTCGGGAGGAATTGTTGAACAGCTCACAACACTGCCCATAGAAGAAGTAATACTCAGAGTTCTTGTTCTACGCCAATTAATGTCTCCCATATGTTTTTCATCTCTGAGAGGGCTGGATTCTTTACTCAGTGACGACAAGGCAGTTAGATGAGAGCATTCGTCCACACACTCCTCAGAGCCAGCAGAGGCTTCTCCTTGATGTGTCTCAGGTAATTTTCATTTCTGTTTTTCTCCTCAGAAAATTCAGGTATGGTATTTTTGTCAACAACCTGCCCTTTCATTTCTTCTAAAGCCTGGCTGAAGTCAGTCATTTCAAAGTGGTGTGTGCCAGCACTCTGCTCTGATGAACTGTCCTCCCTGCTGTGTTCCAGGTCTTCGAGTGATCTGTGGCCACCTGACTGGTCCACACAGTTCTGTTCCCTGTCATCTTTGGAACTACAAGCCTCTGATTTTTCTGACACTTCTCCATCAGAAAATGAAAACTAAGGTCCCTCTTCTGTCTCAGTGTCCCTCTCATCTGGGCCCACTGGCTGCAGCAGGTAGTCACCAGCTTGCAGCTCCCTTGTGTAGCCACTGGCAGAAACCTCCACATCAAGAGAGCCTTCTGTCCTGATATCACTAAAGGTTGGATAAAGCTCACTTTCATAGCCAAAACACTTCATGAAGAAATCTCTAATGCACTTGACATCTCTGTCGAAATACCCTTCAGCACTGGGATGAGAAGTTGAGATCATCTGTGGGAAATCAATCCATGGTGATACGATCATTTGCATCCAAAATGAGATTGAATTCATTGAAATCTCCATGAATCAGCCCATGATTCCCAAGTCTTACAATTAGTTCCATAGCTTCATCATATACTGAGGCAGGATCTTCAACATGGTGTATCTGACATGGAAGATAACCATTTATGATCTCCATGACCACTGCATGGTGATTGTAATCAACTAGCTTTGGAACTGGAAATTTCCTGTCATATAACACCTTCATATAGGCAAATTCCTTCACTGCAGAGAGAGGAGATAAGTAAAGCTAAGACACATCGTGCCCATGTTTATGGTAATCACGCTTGTTTTTCAGATTTCGAAAGGAGGTTCTTCCTAGTCTGTGAAGTGTTAATGCAAATTGCTGTCCTTCTTCATTTGCAACAATGTAAATATCTGATTCTTTGCCAACACCCATCTGGTTTCCAACAGACTCAACTACTTGTCTGGAAGAAAGTGTTTTCAAAGCCATAATCATAGCCTGCATTTGTCAACCGATAGCCCTGGACAGTCTTGGTATGTTCCCAAGCTATGAGTTTATGTTTCACTAATTCTCTTAAAACTATATTACAGCCAGCTGTAGAGGCGATCAAACTGCAGGGAACTATCTCATGGTTCTTCATGCCCATTTCAACCGCAGTCAGAACCCTGAAGTCATCCTAGCCACAACTTGGCCAGGATGCACCTTCCTGGTGCAACTTGGCCACATTCACCTTCCCCATGGTGGCAGCGGATGGAAGTCCAATTATGAAGTTTTTTAACAGCATCAGTTTCCAAATAATTGATATATAATAAGAGTATAATTTTTATACATGGTAATTAAATCAAACAAATTACCTTCTACTTGAAAAGGTAACTGAGAAGAGAAAAACCTACTCCACAGAGAATTATTTTTATTTTATGCTACTTATTTTGTATATTTTGGAGAACATTGTGCTTTTGTTTGAACTGAGTAGCACCAAAGGGTCAAATGTGGCATCTGAGGGAGACAAGATGGTGGATTGAAGCCAGCTTTCAACAGAGGCTCCCGTCCAGAAGGAGAGTTAAGGGGCAGGAATTTAGTAAGTATCCCGGTGGATTTGACCTGCATCAAGAGAGAAGGTTGAAGAACGCACATCAACACTGCTGAGGCAAGCTGTGATCACAAGGACGCAAACAAGAGGTACAAAATCCACCACCAAATGGACAGGAGTCCCCCTCCCCCATGAGACCGGCTCAAGAGCCCCACAATTAAACAAACGGGCAGAAATTAAAGGCCCTCCCACTACACTCCATGGGAGAGACCTTCTAAAAACTGGACCTACCTCCCCTACTAGGGTGCCATGGCGTTCTCCTGCCAGGCATAAAACTGTATAAAACTTTAAAAATCCTTTGCCGGCAACCCTGAAACCCCAACACTCCCCTCCCACTCACTGAGGTCTGGAGGCCTGCCCCCAGGAGTTCAGATTCTTCTCAAGGGGAGTGGACAGTCCCCGAGCTGCAACTGGTCAGCGCTGACTCTGAGGCACACAAGTGAGGAGAGGGCACCCGGCTAAGGGGGAGTCACGCCTCGGCGGCACTTCCCTGTGGTGCGGTGCAGCAGCCCTCCCCATGCATCAATACGGCCAGGCATAAAACTGAATGAAACTGTAGCTTCCCCCCACTCTCACTCAGGGTCTGGGGGCCTGTCCCCCAAGAGTTCGGATCCTTGGGTGATTTCTCGAGGGGAGTGCACAGTGCCCGAGCTCCGACTGGTTAGCGCTGACTCTGAGACACGCGAATGAGGAGAGGGCACTCGGCTAAGGGGGAGTCACGCCTTGGCGGCACTTCCCTGTGGTGCGGTGCAGCAGCTCTCCCCAGGCAACAATACGGCCAGGCATAAAACTGAATGAAACTCTAGCTTCCCCCCACTCTCACTCGGGGGTCTGGGGACCTGCCCCCCAGGAGTCCAGATTCTTGGGAGATCTCTCGAGGGGTGTAGATAGAGCATAAACTACGGCCACTCAGTGCTGACTCTGGGGTGCGAGACAGAGGAGAAAAGGATTGGCTGGGTGCCCACAACAGAGCGGCAGTTCCTGGAGGCAAATCAACAGCCATTTTTTCTTTAACAGCAAAATGGCTCACTTCTGGATATTCTGAAGCCACACCCCCATCTCCCTGGGCAACAAGAGGAGGCCACCAGTGAGCAAAGGATTTGCCTGACATGCTCACAAACCCGGGAAGCTTCCAGGGCAGGGCCGACTCAGAGAGGTAATCGGACACAAACCTCCAGCACCAAAGACGTTTGAACACAGAACAGCCCGTCTTCTGTAGGCGGTTTTAGTAGAAACAGAGACAGAACCCCGCAAAGTTGTCTGTTCTGTTCTATTCTGTTAGCAACATCAATCACGGACGGGGCTAAGCCTGAGTGAACACCTCCCTCCCACCACCTGTATCAAGCACTCAAAGATGTCAGGCCCCATCTCCTCCTGCTAGATAGCGGCAGACTGCAGGGGCCTGGGAGACTTCCTTGCAATTCAGGCAGGTACAAACCCCTGGAGTATCTGTTCACTACAGGCAACTGGGTTAGCCATCTGCAGAGATACCAGTGACTGGGTCCGACGGAGGGGCAAAGTGGGGAAGGAGACATCACCTTCCCAGACTGATCTATTTGCTAGGTGGCTCCTCCTGACTCCACGCAGCACTGGAGTAAGCCATATCAGAGGAGTCACCAGACCCCTGTGATCCAGTACCCAGAGAACTCTTGAACTCTCCCACTCGAGACAGGTGCCGATTGAGACCATCAATTAGGACCTTTTGAACTGAACTAATAGACTGAGGACTTTTCAGGCGGTGCCCTGGGTATGCGGTTGTAGGAAGGTTTGATTTTCCTTTTCCTTTTCAAATTGGTGCCAGACGTGGGCGGACAGGGTGACTTAATTGCTGGTTTTTCCACACATCTGAGACTTCAAGCCAGAGTAAATGTTACAATAGGATTGAACAGAAACCAACTGAAAACAAGACAGAACCACTTCGCCCCACCACACAAGACAGGGCCCCAGTTTCTCAGGCCAGAACACCGTACAGGCCCTGGATAAAGCCCCAGGGGAAAAATCAAAGGGAGTAAAATAACCATGGGGCAGAATCAGCGGAAAAACTCTGGTAACATGAATAACCAGAATAGATCAACCCCCCCACCAAGAAAAGATACGGCAGATGTGATTGAAGATCCCATTCATAAACAACTGGCTGAGATGTCAGAAATCGAATTCAGAATTTGGATTGCAGACAAGATTAATAAAATGCAATTAGCAATTCAAGGATAAATTCAAAAGTTGCCTCAAGAATTTAACGAATTTAAAGACAGAACCACCAAAGACTTAGACACACTGAAGCAAGAATTTACAGTCATCAAAGATATGAAAAATACAGTAGAATCCCTCAGCAACAGAATGGAGCAAGCAGAAGAAAGGATTTCTGACATTGAAGATAAAGTCTTCAAATGGTCCCAATCTCTCAAAGAGGAAGAGAAATGGAGAGCAGAAATGGATCACTCACTCAGAGAACTCTTGGATAATTCGAAGAAAAGCAATATACGAATAATTGGGATTTCAGAGAATGATGAAGTGGCCTAGAAGGGCACAGAGGCCCTTCTGCATGAAATTATGAACGAAAATTTTCCAGACATGCCTAGAGAATCTGAAATTCAGATAGCAGACAGCTTCAGAACCCAGCACAATTCAACCCCAATAAGTCATCCCCCAAGCATATCATAATTAGCTTCACTAAAGTTAATATGAAAGAGAAGATTCTCAAAGCAGCCTGGTGAAAGAAAACGATTACGTACAAAGGAAAGAATATTAGAATAACTGCAGATCTCTCTGCTGAAACTTTTCAAGCCAGAAGAGGGTGGTCATCAACTTTCAATCTCCTAAAGCAAAATAACTTTCAACCCAGGATCTTGTATCCAGCTAAACCGAGTTTCATTTATGATGGAGAAATTAAATACTTCAATGACATTCATTTGTTGAAAAAAATTGCCATAAGTAAACCAGCTCTTCAGGATATTCTCAGACCTATCCTCCACAATGACCAACCCAATCCTATACCACAAAAGTAAACTCACTCAGAAATTTGGATCAAACTCCAACTTCCACACTGGTGAAAGGATTAAAAATGTCCACTGGACCTTTGAAAAACTCGATACCCAAAATTCCACCAGACTTATCAATACTCTCCATCAATGTGAATAGCTTAAACTGTCCTCTAAAGAGGCATAGGTTAGCTGACTGGATACAAAAACTCAAGCCAGATATTTGTTGCATACAAGAGTCACATCTCAACTTAAAAGACAAATACAGACTCAGGGTGAAAGGATGGTCATCCATATTTCAGGCAAATGGTAATCAGAAAAAAGCAGGTGTTGCAATTTTATTTGCAGATACAGTAGGCTTTAAGCCATCAAAAGTAAGGAAGGACAAGAATGGTCACTTCATATTTGTTAAGGGTAATACTCAATATGATGAGATCTCAATTATTAATATCTATGCACCCAACCAGAATGCACCTCAATTTATTAGAGAAACTCTAACAGATATGAGTAACTTGATTTCCTCCAGCTCCATAATCGTGGAGATTTCAACACTCCCTTGGCAGTGTTGGATCGATCCTCCAGAAAGAAGCTGAGCAAAGAAATCTTAGATTTAAACCTAACCATCCAATATTTAGATTTAGCAGACATCTACAGAACATTTCATCCCAACAAAACTGAATACACATACTTCTCATCAGCCCACGGAACTTACACCAAAATTGACCACATTTTAGGTCACAAGTCTAACCTCAGTAAATTTAAAGGAATAGAAATTATCCCATGCATCTTCTTGGACCATCATGGAATAAAACTTGAATTGAGTAACAACAGGAATCTACATACCCATACAAAAACATGGAAGTTAAATAACCTTATGCTGAATGATAGCTGGGTCAGAGATGAGATTAAGAAAGAAATCGCCAATTTTTTGGAACAAAATGACAATGAAGACACAAACTATCAGAACCTCTGGGACACCGAAAAGGCAGCTCTAAGAGGGAAATTTATAGCACTGCAAGCCTTCCTCAAGAGAACGGAAAGAGAGGAAGTTAACAACTTAATGGGACATCTCACGCAACTGGAAAAGGAAGAACAGTCCAAACCCAAACCCAGTAGAAGAAAAGAAATAACCAAAATTAGAGCAGAATTAAATGAAATTGAAAACAAAAGAATAATACAACAGATCAATAAATCAAAAAGCTGGTTTTTTGAAAAGGTCAATAAAATAGATAAACCTCTGGCCAACCTAATCAGGAAAAAAAGAGTAAAATCTCTTATATCATCAATCAGAAACAACAAAGACGAAATAACAACAGACTCATCAGAAATCCAAAAAATCCTTAATGAATATTACAAGAAACTTTATTCTCAGAAATATGAAAATCTGAAGGAAATAGACCGATACTTGGAAGCACGCCACCTTCCAAGACTTAACCAGAATCAAGTGGAAATGTTGAACAGACCCATATCAAGTTCAGAAATAGCATCAACTATACAAAACCTCCCTAAAAAGAAAAGCCCGGGACCAGATGGTTTCACGTCAGAATTCTACCAAACCTTTAAAGAGGAATTAGTACCTATATTACTCAACCTGTTCCAAAATGTAGAAAAAGAAGGAAGACTACCCAACGCATTCTATGAAGCAAACATCACCCTGATCCCCAAACAAGGAAAAGACCCAACAAGAAAAGAAAATTATAGACCAATATCACTAATGAATATAGATGCAAAAATATTCAACAAGATCCTAACAAACAGAATCCAGCAACACATCAAACAAATTATACATCATGACCAAGTTGGTTTTATCCCAGGGTCTCAAGGCTGCTTCAATATACGTAAATCTATGAATGTAATTCAGCACATAAACAAATTAAAAAACAAAGACCATATGATTCTCTCAATTGATGCAGAAAAAGCTTTTGATAATATCCAGCATCCCTTCATGATCAGAACACTCAAGAAAATTGGTCTAGAATGGGACTTTTCTTAAACTGATAGAGGCTATCTACAGCAAACCCACAGCCAATATCATATTGAATGGAGTTAAATTGGAATCATTTCCACTCAGATCAGGAACCAGACAAGGCTGCCCATTGTCTCCATTGCTTTTCAACATTGTAATAGAAGTTTTAGCCACCGCAATTAGGGAAGAAAAGGCGATCAAGGGTATCCATATAGGGTCAGAAGAGATCAAACTCTCGCTCTTCGCAGATGATATGATTGTGTATCTGGAAAACACTAGGGACTCTACTACAAAACTCCTAGAAGTGATGAAGGAATACAGCAGCGTCTCAGGTTACAAAATCAACATTCATAAATCGGTAGCCTTTATATACACCAACAACAGTTAAATTGAAAAAGCAGTTAAGGGTGGTGAAGGCGTGGGGGCGTGGCACAGGCTAAAGGTCAGAGGTGGCGCGGGGCCCGGACAGAATGCGCCCCTAGTTGGAGGTTAGTTGACAGCCTGTCTTTCGTGGCCTCTAGATGCGGTTTCCACGGAGGCCTGAGGCAGAGTCCCAGCTTCTGATCCCAGTCTTCTCTGTCCTCAAGTCGCTGACATGCAGCTATCTGTTCATCCCTGGGAGTTGCACATCTTTAAGTGACTGGTGTGGAGCCGGTGGCCCATATAGAGTCTGGGGATATAGGACTCCAGGCATCTCTGGCTGGTGGGATCTGCCTATCATCACCCCTGAGAGGATACAGGGAGTCAGCGAGAGACTTCTGGACCCCAAGAGGAGGACTAAAACAGTGGAAAACCGGCAAGTGGTCGCGTGTGTTCAATCCGTCTAAACCCGCCCGCAACTGTAAGGTCAGTAGCAGCGAGACTGCAAACCAGAAAGGCCTTACCTGTGAACTGTTTTGGTGTCTTTGGACTTGGCACTCAGCTGAACTGCCTTGGGGAGAGCCTGGGCGGGAGTGCGGAGAACTTTGGCCTTTGTCTGGGGCCCCAGTCTGAGCCGCTGAGCCAGACGGAGCTAATAGAGTTTGGCTCTGGGTCACAGGCAGACATTGTGAGCGATCTGCCCTGGCAAGCTCCGCCCTCAGGGTCGCAGAGCTGGAATTGGGTGGGAGCTGGTAACCCAGCGACCAAGTAGCCTAAGGGCGGGGTCTGAGCTGCCTTGCAGCCCTAACCCTCGGGGGCAGAGGGAGACCAGTTTTGACACACAGGGTAAGTGGATAGCCACTTCAGCAGTGATTCCAGCAACAAGCACTTCCCTGAGAAAGCTTCTGCTCAGTAAGTGAACAAGTTCAAAGTGCCTTTTAAGTGGGCTGAAGAGAGATTTAGGGTGTCTACCTGCTGGGGTTCGAGAAACTAGCAGCCTCCAGTCGTATCAGAACTGTGATTAACATCTCATACCCCAGAAGACCACGTGTTGCCCAGACAATATTCAATTCCATATACATACTGCTTTGTTTTTGGTTGCGTGTGTGTTTTTTTTTTGTTTGTTTGTTTGTTTGTTTGGTTTTTTTTTGGTTTGGTTGTTTTTTTTGTTTATTTTGACGTTCTAGATTGTTGTTTTGTTTTTTAAGTTCAACCTTTTCCATACAGATCCTTTTTCTTTCTCAATTTTTCTAGTTTAATTATAATTTCCCATTGCTGCCTATTTCAATAATCAGAACTTCATTTTTGTTAGTGTTTCTACCACTATTATTTGGTTTTTCCAGCCAATTTTATCCCGTAAAGTTTTCTGTTTCCTTGTTTTGGTTTGATTTATAGCATTTTTGTCTTTCCTCTCTACTTGGTGGAGGTGGGGTACTGTGTCTGATCAGGTTAGCAAAGAGCTGCTGACCTCAAGGGAACCACCCCACTTGGCACCCCCAGAAGGTGTTTTTTTTTTTTTTAAGGTTGTATCAAAGTACCCTACTGTACACCTATATTGCTCTGTCTTCCTCTTTCTGTGCCTCTCTTCTTTTCGTCAATATTCCTTTCACCCAACCACTCTCCTTTCTCTATTTTTCTTTTTTTTCATTTTTTTTTCTTTTCTTATCACTCGGTCCCCATTTCTTTCATCGCTTTTTTGCTCTTAAACCTTCTCACCCTTCTGGTCCTGTAACCCTTAGTCCACAGGCACAAGAACTTAAAGAGCAAGAGGAAGTGAAAGGAAAATTAGGGCAAGGAAACAGATAAAAGAAATCACCCATGAGGAAGAATCAGCAGAAAACTCCAGGCAACATGAAGAACCAGTCCAGAACTACCCCGCCAAGGGACCATGAGGTAGCTACTGCAGAGGATTCCACCTATACAGAAATGTTAGGAATGACAGAAAGGGAATTTAGAATACACATGTTGAAAACAATGAAGGAAATGATGGAAACAATGAAGGAAACTGTTAATAAAGTGGAAAATAACCAAAAGGAAATTCAAAAACAGAATCAAATAAGAGATGAACGATATGAAGAATATAAAAAGGATATAGCAGAGCTGAAGGAAATGAAACAGTCAATCAGGGAACTTAAAGATGCAATGGAAAGTATCAGCAACAGGTTAGACCATGCAGAAGAAAGAATTTCAGAGGTAGAAGACAAAGTTTTTGAGATAACTCAGATAGTAAAAGAGGCAGAAAAGAAGAGAGAGAAAGCAGAACGTTCACTGTCAGAATTATGGGACTTTATGAAGCGTTCCAACATACGAGTTATAGGAATTCCAGAAGGGGAAGAAGAATGCCCCAGAGGAATGGAAGCCATACTAGAGAATATTATAAAAGAAAATTTCCCAAATATCACCAAAGATTCTGACACACTGCTTTCAGAGGGATATCGGACCCCAGGTCGCCTCAACTCTAACCGAGCTTCTCCAAGACACATTGTGATGAACCTGTCCAAAGTCAAGACCAAAGAAAAGATTCTGCAAGCTGCCAGGAGTAAGCGCCAGTTGACCTACAGGGGCAAATCCATCAGAGTGACCGCAGACTTCTCTAATGAAACTTTCCAAGCAAGAAGACAATGGTCATCTACCTTTAATCTACTTAAACAGAACAATTTTCAGCCCAGAATTCTGTACCCTGCTAAGCTAAGCTTCAAAATTGACGGAGAAATCAAATCATTTACGGATATACAAACATTGAGGAAATTCGCCACAACAAGACCAGCTCTACAGGAAATACTTCAACCTGTTCTGCACACTGACCACCACAATGGATCAGCAGCAAAGTAAGAACTCAGAAATTAAAGGACAGAACCTAACCTCCACACTGAAGCAAAAGATAAAACTAAGCAATGGACTCTCACAAAATAAGATGAATAGAATACTACCACACTTGTCAATTATCTCAATAAATGTTAATGGCTTGAATTCCCCACTGAAGAGACATAGATTGGTTGACTGGATTAATAAACACAAGCCATCCATTTGCTGTCTGCAAGAAACACACCTGGCTTCAAAAGACAAATTAAAGCTCCGAGTCAAGGGTTGGAAGACAATTTTTCAGGCAAATGGAATTCAGAAGAAAAGAGGAGTTGCAATCTTATTTTCAGACACATGTGGATTTAAAGCAACTAAAGTCAAAAAAGACAAAGATGGTCACTTTATATTGGTCAAGGGAAAAATACAACAAGAAGACATTTCAATTCTAAATATTTATGCACCCAATTTAAATGCTCCCAGATTCTTGAAGCAGACCTTACTCAGTCTGAGCAATATGATATCTGATAATACCATCATAACAGGGGACTTTAACACTCCTCTTACAGAGCTGGACAGATCCTCTAAACACAAATTAAACAAGGATATAAAAGACTTAAATGAGACTCTAGAACAACTGTGCTTGATAGACGCATATAGAACACTCCACCCCAAAGATAAAGAATATACATTCTTCTCATCACCCCATGGAACATTCTCCAAAATTGATCATATCCTGGGACACAAAACAAATATCAACAGAATCAAAAGAATTGAAATTTTACCTTGTATCTTCTCAGACCATAAGGCACTAAAGGTGGAACTCAACTCTAACAAAAATGCTCGACCCCACCCAAAGGCATGGAAACTAAACAATCTTCTGTTGAATAACACATGGGTGCAGGAAGAAATAAAACAGGAAATCATTAACTTCCTTGAGCATAACAACAATGAAGACACAAGCTACCAAAACCTGTGGGATACTGCAAAAGCAGTTTTGAGAGGAAAATTCATCGCTTTAGATGCCTACATTCGAAAAACTGAAAGAGAGCACATCAACAATCTCACAAGAGATCTTATGGAATTGGAAAAAGAAGAACAATCTAAGCCTAAACTCAGTAGAAGAAAAGAAATATCCAAAATCAAATCAGAGATCAATGAAATTGAAAACAAAAGAATCATTCAGAAAATTAATGAAATAAGGAGTTGGTTTTTCGAAAAAATAAATAAAATAGATAAACCATTGGCCAGACTAACAAGGAATAGAAAAGTAAAATCTCTAGTAACCTCAATCAGAAATGATAAAGGGGAAATAACAACTGATCCCACAGAGATACAAGAGATCATCTCTGAATACTACCAGAAACTCTATGCCCAGAAATTTGACAATGTGAAAGAAATGGATCAATATTTGGAATCACACCCTCTCCCTAGACTCAGCCAGGAAGAAATAGAGCTCCTGAACAGACCAATTTCAAGCACTGAGATCAAAGAAACAATAAAAAAGCTTCCAACCAAAAAATGCCCTGGTCCAGATGGCTTCACTCCAGAATTCTATCAAACCTTCAAGGAAGAGCTTATTCCTGTACTGCAGAAATTATTCCAAAAAATTGAGGAAGAAGGAATCTTCCCCAACACATTCTATGAAGCAAACATCACCCTGATACCAAAACCAGGAAAAGACCCAAACAAAAAGGAGAATTTCAGACCAATCTCACTCATGAACATAGACGCAAAAATTCTCAACAAAATCCTAGCCAATAGATTACAGCTTATCATCAAAAAAGTCATTCATCATGATCAAGTAGGCTTCATCCCAGGGATGCAAGGCTGGTTTAACATACGCAAGTCTATAAACGTTATCCACCATATTAACAGAGGCAAAAATAAAGATCACATGATCCTCTCAATAGATGCAGAAAAAGCGTTTGATAAAATCCAGCATCCTTTTCTAATTAGAACTCTGAAGAGTATAGGCATAGGTGGCACATTTCTAAAACTGATTGAAGCTATCTATGACAAACCCACAGCCAATATTTTACTGAATGGAGTAAAACTGAAAGCTTTTACTCTTAGAACTGGAACCAGACAAGGTTGTCCTCTGTCACCTTTACTATTCAACATAGTGCTGGAAGTTCTAGCCAATACAATTAGGCAAGACAAGGAAATAAAGGGAATCCAAATGGGAGCAGAGGAGGTCAAACTCTCCCTCTTTGCTGATGACATGATCTTATACTTAGAGAACCCCAAAGACTCAACCACAAGACTCCTAGAAGTCATCAAAAAATACAGTAATGTTTCAGGATATAAAATCAATGTCCACAAGTCAGTAGCCTTTGTGTACACCAATAACAGTCAAGATGAGAAGCTAATTAAGGACACAACTCCCTTCACCATAGTCTCAAAGAAAATGAAATACCTAGGAATATACCTAACGAAGGAGGTGAAGGACCTGTATAAAGAAAACTATGAAATCCTCAGAAAGGAAATAGCAGAGGATATTAACAAATGGAAGAACATACCATGCTCATGGATGGGAAGAATCAACATTGTTAAAATGTCCATACTTCCCAAAGCAATCTACCTATTCAATGCCATTCCTATCAAAATACCAACATCATACTTTCAAGATTTGGAAAAAATGATTCTGCGTTTTGTATGGAACTGGAAAAAAACCCGTATAGCTAAGGCAGTTCTCTGTAATAAAAATAAAGCTGGGGGCATCAGCATACCAGATTTTAGTCTGTACTACAAAGCCATAGTGCTCAAGACAGCATGGTACTGGCACAAAAACAGAGACATAGACACTTGGAATCGAATGGAAAACCAAGAAATGAAACTAACATCTTACAACCACCTAATCTTTGATAAACCAAACAAGAACATACCCTGGGGGAAAGACTCCCTATTCAATAAATGGTGTTGGGAGAACTGGATGTCTACATGTAAAAGACTGAAACTGGACCCACACCTTTCCCCACTCACAAAAATTGATTCAAGATGGATAAAGGACTTAAACTTAAGGCATGAAACAATAAAAACCCTCCAAGAAAGCATAGGAAAAACACTGGAAGATATTGGCCTGGGGAAAGACTTCATGAAGAAGACTGCCATGGCAATTGCAACAACAACAAAAATAAACAAATGGGACTTCATTAAACTGAAAAGCTTCTGTACAGCTAAGGAGACAATAACCAAAGCAAAGAGACAACCTACACAATGGGAAAGGATATTTGCATATTTTCAATCAGACAAAAGCTTGATAACTAGGATCTATAGAGAACTCAAATTAATCCACATGAAAAAAGCCAACAATCCTTTATATCAATGGGCAAGAGACATGAATAGAACTTTCTCTAAAGACGACAGACGAATGGCTAACAAACACATGAAAAAATGTTCATCATCTCTATATATTAGAGAAATGCAAATCAAAACAACCCTGAGATATCATCTAACCCCAGCGAGAATGGCCGACATCTCAAAATCTCAAAACTGCAGATGCTGGCGTGGATGTGGAGAGAAGGGAACACTTTTACACTGCTGGTGGGACTGCAAACTAGTACAACCTTTCTGGAAGGAAGTATGGAGAATCCTCAAAGCACTCAAGCTAGACCTCCCATTTGATCCTGCAATCCCATTACTGGGCATCTACCCAGAAGGAAAGAAATCCTTTTATCATAAGGACACTTGTACTAGACTGTTTATTGCAGCTCAATTTACAGTCGCCAAAATGTGGAAACAGCCTAAATGCCCACCAACCCAGGAATGGATTAACAAGCTGTGGTATATGTATACCATGGAATACTATTCAGCCATTAAAAAAAATGGAGACTTTACATCCTTTGTATTAACCTGGATGGACGTGGAAGATATTATTCTTAGTAAAGCATCACAAGAATGGAGAAGCATGAATCCTATGTACTCAATTTTGATATGAGGACAATTAATGACAATTATGGTTATGGGGGGAAACAGAAAGAGGGAAGGAGGGAGGTGGGTGGGGCCTTGGTGTATGTCACACTTTATGGGGGCAAGACATGATTGCAAGAGGGACTTTACCTAACAATTGCAATCAGTGTAACCTGGCTTATTGTACCCTCAATGAATCCCCAACAATAAAAAAAAAAAAAAAAAAAAAAAAAAACAAGCTGTGGTATATGTATACCATGGAATACTATTCAGCCATTAAAAAAAATGGAGACTTTACATCCTTCGTATTAACCTGGATGGAAGTGGAAGACATTATTCTTAGTAAAGCATCACAAGAATGGAGAAGCATGAATCCTATGTACTCAATCTTGATATGAGGACAATTAATGACAATTAAGGTTATGGGGGGGAAGCAGAAAGAGAGAGGGAGGGAGGGGGGTGGGGCCTTAGTGTGTGTCACACTTTATGGGGGCAAGACATGATTGCAAGAGGGACTTTACCTAACAATTGCAATCAGTGTAACTGGCTTATTGTACCCTCAATGAATCCCCAACAATAAAAAAAAAGAAAAAAAAAAAATGGAGACTTTACATCCTTCGTATTAACCTGGATGGACATGGAAGATATTATTCTTAGTAAAGCATCACAAGAATGGAGAAGCATGAATCCTATGTACTCAATTTTGATATGAGGACAATTAATGACAATTATGGTTATGGGGGGGGAACAGAAAGAGGGAAGGAGGGAGGTGGGTGGGGCCTTGGTGTGTTTCACACTTTATGGGGGCAAGACATGATTGCAAGAGGGACTTTACCTAACAATTGCAATCAGTGTAACCTGGCTTATTGTACCCTCAATGAATCCCCAACAATAAAAAAAAAATAAATAAATAAAAAAATAAAATAAAATAAAATAAAAAAAAAAAAAAAGAAAAAGCAGTTAAGGACTCTATCCCATTCACAGTAGTGCCAAAGAAGATGAAATATTTGGGAATTTACCTAACAAAAGACGTGAAAGATATCTATAAAGAGAACTATGAAACTCTAAGAAAAGAAATAGCTGAAAATGTTAACAATTGGAAAAACATACCATGCTCATGGCTGGGAAGAATCAACATTATCAAAATGTCCATACTACCCAAAGCAATATATAATTTCAACGCACTCCCTATTAAAGCTCCACTGTCATATTTTAAAGATCTTGTAAAAACATTACTTCGTTTTGTATGGAATCAGAAAAAACCTCGAATAGCCAAGACATTACTCAGAAATAAAAACAAAACAGGAGGGATCACACTACCAGACCTCAGACTTTACTACAAATCGATAGTGATCAAAACAGCATGGTATTGGCACAAAAACAGAGAAGTAGATATCTGGAACAGAATAGAGAACCAAGAGATGAATCCAGCTACTTACCGCTATTTGATTTTTGACAAGCCAATTAAAAACATTCAGTGGGGAAAAGATTCCCTATTTAACAAATGGTACTGGGTGAACTGGCTGGCAAACTGCAGAAGACTGAAATTGGACCCACACCTTTCACCATTAACTAAGATAGACTCTCATTGGATTAAAGATTTAAACTTAAGACATGAAACTATAAAAATACTAGAGGAGAATGCAGGGAAAACCCTTGAAGAAATTGGTCTGGGTGAGTATTTCATGAGGAGAACCCCCCGGGCAATTGAAGCAGCTTCAAAAATACACTACTGGGACTTGATCAAACTAAAAAGCTTCTGCACAGCTAAGAACACAGTAAGCAGAGCAAGCAGACAGCCCTCAGAATGGGAGAAGATATTTGCAGGGTATATCTCTGACAAAGGTTTAATAACCAGAATCCACAGGGAACTCAAACGCATCAGCAACAAAAAAACAAGGGATCCCATCGCAGGCTGGACAAGGGATTTGAAGAGAAACTTCTCTGAAGAAGACAGGCGCAAGGCCTTCAGACATATGAAAAAATGCTCATCATCTTTAATCATCAGAGAAATGCAAATCAAAACTACTTTGAGATATCATCTAACTCCAATGAGACTAGCCTATATCACAAAATCTCAAGACCAGAGATGTTGGCGTGGATGCGGAGAAAAGGGAACACTTCTGCACTGGTGGGAATGCAAATTAATACATTCCTGTTGGAAAGATATATGGAGAACACTCAGAGATCTAAAAATAGATCTGCCATTCAATCCTGTAATTCCTCTGCTGGGCATATACCCAGAAGACCAAAAATCACAACATAACAAAGATATTTGTACCAGAATGTTTATTGCAGCCCAATTCATAATAGCTAAGTCATGGAAAAAGCCCAAGTGCCCATTGATCCACGAATGGATTAATAAATTGTGGTATATGTATACCATGGAATACTATGCAGCCTTAAAGATGGAGACTTTACCTCTTTCATGTTTACATGGATGGAGCTGGAACATATTCTTCTTAGTAAAGTATCCCAAGAATGGAAGAAAAAGTACCCAATGTACACAGCCCTACTGTGAAACTAAT